>NW_026712421.1:2480526-2765074 GCF_030504385.1 Musca domestica
TTATAGGGTTAAAGCCGAGTAGTTCGAGTCATCTCTAATGTCTGTAAAATCAATTAAAACCGAGTTTGCTGCAAATATTCTGACATGACAAACATAATATACCCTCCATACTGTGGTGGAGGGTATAAAAACGGAAAATGGGCGCACAGTGGGGTGAGGTTCCCACAAACGGGGATTAATTCAGGGAAGCATTCTATCGCTTTGAAATGTTGCTCAGACATATATATTAACCCTGCTATGTTTGTTACGAATATTAATGGACATATCGGTCCACGTTTCGACAATAAAGCCATGGACCCCACATTACTGTACTCCTAATTTTCGATATTTTGAAGGTTTCGAACACAATTTTAATTCTAATCATGAGTAACATCACATTTTGAGTTCAGAACTGACAAAATCTCTCCCTGCTAAATTTTGTGAAGATAAATCCACTATTATATACAGGGTGAGATAAAAAACTGCAACAAAGTCAAACGCCATAATTTTTACATTTTTTTTAATTTTATTCAGTGAAAGCAAAAAATGTCTGAAATATCATCAAATTTTAGATTAAGTTTAGATTTGTTCGGATTGGTACCTTTGGCACGAACTATGGCCTTCAAAGGCCAATAAAACCGTCACACGCTGCCCGAATGTTGCTCTGCGATATTTTGTCCCATTCCCAGCGAAACGCTTGCTTGAGGTGATCGACACTTTGGTATTTTTTTAGTGCCAACCTTACTTTCCAAAATACTCCAGATACAATAGTCCAACGTATTGGTATCCGCGAGTAACCTCATTTTGTTACCATTCTTGGGTGGCGTGTGCTGAGTGCGATGGTGTTGAGTGCTCTTGGAATGTCTAAGGTATGCGGCCAAAATGATTAATACATGGCTTTAATACACCCTCCAGAATATTTTCGCGGAGAGCGACCATCTGCTGTTATGGCGGCCCATACAATCACCATGGCCGGCGCTTGAGTTCTGGTGGCCAACTAATGGTGCACATTTTCAGCTGACAACTTTGGCAAGTAAACACGATCATTTTGTTAGTTTATTGCTGGACAACGAATGTTTTCTCATCGGAGAAAACCAAATTCGGCAGCTCACCACTTTCGACCAAGAAAAGCAACTCTTTAGCTCTTTTGAGTCTATTTTCTTTCTGTTGCGGTATAAGTTCTTCAATTTCAATGGCTTTTCCCTGAGCTCATTTTTCAATATTTGCAGAATGGGATATAGCGATATGTTCAGTTCACGAGCCACTGCGATGCAGGTTTCGATCAAGTCGCTTCTTTACTTTTCGAACCATTTCTGCTAATGTTGCTGTTTTCTTCCTTCACTTCCTTGACGTCGGGCATCGCTACCAGTATCAGTGTAACGAGCGAAGGAACGAGGCACAAAAGGTTTATTCGCATTTAAATGCTGAAGTGCTCTAACGATAGCCACTTGTGGTTTTCTAGCCAAATATAAAGAAATCACGCTTGAATTCCATCGTGAATAACTTTTTTTGGAAAATCTATCACCAAAATGGATTTTGGACGCTTGTAAAGAATATGATGAGGAGTCACTGGAAAAATTTTAACAGCAGTCGGACGAGTAGGTTAGAAATGACAGCAGTCTGAAGTTGGTTGCAGGTTTTTCATCTCACCTTGTATATTATTTTGTACTTAGAGTAAAAAAAGTAAGGAGTGAAGGTCATACACTGAGGATAAGATATACTTTCTAATTCGTTAATTTTGAATTATATATTTGTTATGCTTCGGCAATTTACCACTTCAAGAGTTTGAAGTATCGACATTTTATATCAGTTCACGTAGGCGGATATTTCAACCTTATCGAATGGAAAAAATCTTGCAGGCAACAGAAAATTCAACGTTTAATTCCCTACCTTTAATAATTGCCCATAATTGTGTGTTTAATCATAAATTCTCTTTTTTATTTTTATTATAAAAGACTATGGTAAAATTCTAGATTTTTTCGCTCCTTTATTCCTAAAGGTTCTTTATTTCCGTTGTCCGGATTCTGCTAACAAACTAAGCAATTTCACTTTATCACTTTTATTCAAATAGATCAACTTTCCATTATCCTGGAGGCAATATTTTATACAGTTCTTTGTGAAATGGAAACCATGCCTTGAGGTAGTTCAAAGGAACTCCTGCAAAAAGAGCTTCCCCTTCCCAAACCCCAACTTAAAGCAAAATAGAGAGGAGGAGAAAGAGAGAGGGAGAGAGAGAGAAATCATGAAAGATGATTATGTGTTTGTCCTTAAACTTTGTTCTAGATTTAAGAAACACAAAAAAGAAACTACAAGAAAAAGTAATAACGAAAGATGGAAGAAAATGAATGCAAACAGCGTAAACAATAATAAAAAAAAACAACTTTTTTGAACAAACTTATTCACACTGTTAACGTTTTGCCACCCCATTTTACAAAATTGAGGTCTATTCTATGGTATTCAGGTAAAACCTAGAAGCTACACACACACACACATTATACACAAGGAACGATAAAAATAAGGATAATTGGAGGAAAAACTTAGTGTGGGCCCTGAAGTTGTTTGACTTTGTTATCCTATTCAATGTTGATTTGTTGTTCTTTGTTCCTTAATGTTGTTGTTATGATTTTTTATACTGTGTATAAGCGATAATTTCCCAGGAAACATAGTATGATTGGTCATTTTTGAAGGACTTCAAAAAAGAATTGTATAAAGGAAAATAGTGTACATATGTTTTATAGATCCTCCAACATAGAATATCTTTTAAAGGTCTATAGTTGTTCTAATTCTTCGAAGTATATCGTGAATTAAAATAAAATGTAATTAATATAGTATTTTTACCCTGGAATAAAAAATAAAAAAATTAAAAATTTAATTTAATTAAATTTAAAAAATTCTTAAGCTTTTTTCCTCAAAGCCTATCGGGGAACTTCAGACTGTTGCCATTTCTAAGCCTCTGGTCCGAAAGCTGCTAAAACTATTCCAGTGACAGGTCATTATATTGTTTACATGCGTTGAGAATTTTCCAGAAAAAAGTTATTTCTGATGGAATTTAAGCGTGATAGTGTGATTCCTTTATGTTTGGCTGGAAAACTACAAGTGGCTATAGTTAGAGCACACCAGCCTTAAAATGTGAATAAATCTTTTGTGTCTCGTACCATCGCTCGTTACCATAATACTGGTAGCGTAACCCGACGTCAAGGAATTGGACGGAAGAAAACAGCAACATCAGCAGAAATGGTTGGTGGAAAAGTAAATAAGCGAATTGATCGAAATCCGCGTCGCAGTGGCCAAAAAATGGCTTGTGAGCTGAACATAGCAATATTCCATTAGGCAAATATTGAAAAATGAGCTCGGGGTAAAGCCATTGAAATTCCAAAACGTGCAAGAACTTACACCGCAACAGAAAGAGAATTGACTCAAAAGAGCTAAAGAGTTGCTTTGCTTGGCCGAAAATGGTGAACTGCCGAATTTTGTTTTTTTGGTTTTCCGATGAGAAAACATTCGTTGTCCAGCAGTTTGTAAACAAACAAAAATATCGTATTTACTTGCCGAAGAGGTCAGCTGAAAATATGCACCTTCGGTTGGCCACCAGAACTCAAGCGCCGGCCATAGTGATGGTGTGGGCCGCCATAACAAACGATGATCGCTCTCCGCTCACATTAATCGACCGTGTCATTAGAATAAATGCCGAATATTATCGTGAAAATATTCTGAAGGGTGTATTAAAGCATTGAGAACGCAAACATTTTGGCCACAGACCTTGGACATTCCAACAGAATTCAGCACCATCGCACTCAACACGCGCCACCAAAGAATGGTTACGAAATGAGGTTCCTCGCTTCATTTTGCAGCACACAATGGCCAACAAAATCTCCGGATACCAATCCGTTGGACTATTGTGTCTGGAGTAGTTTGCAAAGCAAGGTTGGCACTAAAAAATACCAAAGTGTCGATTACCTCAAGCAAGCGCTTCGCCGGGAATGGGCCAAAATACTGCAGAGCAACATTCGGGCAGTGTGTGACGGTTTCATTGGCCGTTTAAAGGCCATAATTCGTGCCAAAGGTGACCAATTCGATTAAATCTAAATTTATTCTAAAATTTCATGCTATTTCCGACTTTTTTGCTTTCATTCAATAAAATTAAAAAAAAAATTATGGAGTTTGACTTTGTTGCAGTTTTTTTTTTTATCTCACCTTATATTTATACAAAATTATCGTGAAATTGTTTAAAGAATATCGAAACATTTGGGTTTTCTAGACAATGAACTATTGGAATATCGTCGATTTTTTAAAATTTATGGAAAAAATTGGGATGCTCGAAATACTACCAAAACATTGATAATTTTTAGAGACTATCGGAATATAGTGAATATTTTTAAGACTCCCGAAATATTGATAATTTTAAAAGACTACTAATGAATATCGTAGGAAATTTTTAAAAACATCGTGAGACAATATTAATATCTTTCCAATAATTACGGGGGCAAGTAACCAAAATATGGGGGCAAGTAGCCCCCCATTACACTTTTGGACATTTTCGGATTAAGATTCGTAGGAATAGGAGTATTTTAGGTATATAGTGTCTTCCGCAATATTGTAGATAAATAAATGAAATTTGAGAAAATATGTTCACTGGGTTACAATAAAGCAATACAAAAGCTGTATATCTAAGATCGTTACTGTGTGTGTGTGTATTTGTGGGTTTTTAACAAAAGTTGTTAGCAATCAATAATTTTTCTTTTGAAGGTAAACAAGTCATCTGCAATAACAACACGAAAGACCTAAGACATAGCACAAAAAAAAATATTTATGAAAAAATAGGATTCGAAGCAAAGGAAGATTATTGTAACAAGGACAACACAAAAAAGGAACACATTTTGTAATAATGATTTTACGCTTCAAATAAACGAAGTAATACAAAAAATGTTTTTAAGTGGAGTTTACAGAACACAAAAATACATATAAGAGTTTAACTTATAAAAAAATATTTTCTTTAGCATAATTGGATAATTTTATTCAAAGAATTTAATTTATTTGATAAAGATGATCCAGAAAAAAGGACGTTGGTGTGTGTTTTAATGTATTTATGAAGAATTCTGCTGGAATTATGTAATCAAACAGTTTCCTTATATTTTTTAATATTTTTGATTTTTGTACAAAATCAGAAGATTAAAAACGTATTTTTTGAGCATTTTGAAGGAATAAAATTACATTTAGTCGCTGGCCAAGGATTCCGCAGTCCTTGAGTTTAAAAACATTGAATGAGAGATTTAATAATTGTAAATATTCCCTTCAACATGAAACAGTAGTGGTTTTTTATTTTATTTAAAAAATATATAGACTTACCCACTACAATAGCAAAATATAGAAAACAAGTCCTTACCTGTAATTAAGGAGAAAAAAGGAGGAATAAATTAGAGTTTGTTCTTAAAATGTGCTTTTTTTGTTTTCTCTACAAACTTTTTTACAGCGTTACCTAAAATTCGAAGTACTTAGTTGACGTTTTCACCACTCAACTTAATGACATGTATTTATATGAAAGCTACCCAAATACATTCAGCGTACGAAATTTCTTTTTCGTTTTTTTGTTGAAAATATAAATGAATAATACAAAAAATGCGAATGAAAATGGATCTGGCGTATTTGAGTAATATGGACGTACAAAAAATGTTCGTCGAATTTTAGGTAACGTTGTTAACTTAGAAGTATAACTATAGATAAGTACAATATGAGTTAAGTTTTGATAAATTTAGATAGAATCCTCAAAGTGGGATTTAAAATATTTATCATTAATTTGGGAGGTCCCAGAAGATATTCGGCCATATATTGAAATTATCTATCCTTTTGTTGTTTCTTTTTTTCTTTTTTTGTTTTCTGTGTGTATAAAATTACTAATAACTGTGGTTCTGAAATCGTAATTTAGCGATAATATCACTATTTTTATAAAGAAGAAACTAGCACGTTCCCATTACTTCGTCAGCGAAAAATCCACCTTACAATTTTATAGTCGTTAAATTCGTGTTCGGCTTTTTATACCCTCCACCATAAAAGGTATGGAGGGTATATTAACTTTGTCATTCCGTTTGTAACTCATCGAAATAATCATTTTAGACCCAACAAAGTATATATATTCTTGATCAGCGTAAAATTCTAAGACGATTTAGCCCTGTCCGTCCGTCTGTCCGTCTGTTGTAATCACGCTACAGTCTAAACGAATTAAGATAGGAAGCTAAAATTTTGCACAGATCTCTCTTTTGTCTGCAGGCAGGTCAAGTTCGAAGATGGGCTATATCGGTCCACGATATCGTATAGCCCCCATATAACGGTACCCCCCGATATTCGGTATTTTGATGATTTTATCCACATTTTTCAACGGAATTGTCTGAAAATCCACACAAGGAGTTCCTTGTGGGTACTTTATACCTCGGCAGAGAATTGTCCATATAGGTCCACGATATCGTATAACCCCCATGTAACGGTACCCCCGATATTCGGTATTTTGATGTTTTTAGCCATATTTTTCAACGGAATGGTCACAAGGGGTTCTTTGTACACAAGGGGTTCTTTGTGAGCACTTTACCCACCGACAGAGAATTCTCTATATAGGTTAACGATAACGTATAGCTCCCATATAACGGTACCCCGCGATATTCGGTATTTTGATGATTTTAGCCACATTTTCCAATCGTATTGCCTGAAAATCCACACATGGAGTTCCTTGTGAGTACTTTACACGCAGACATAGATTTGTCTTTAAAGGTCCACAATATCGTACATCCCCCCATATATCGGCACCTTCCTATATTAGACATTTTAAAGATTTTAAAAGAATTTTTATTGAAGTTTTTTTTTTGAAAATTTTCTAATTCGTTCCAAATGGTGGAGGGTATTCAAAGTTCGGCCCGGCCGAACTTACTGCTTTTTTACTTGTTATTACTCAAAATGCACAATTTGTTCAGTTTGAAAATATTTTAACAAGACTTTCAAGGTTTTAAATATTATTCAAGTTTTTTACTTTTTCGGAAAGAATAATAGAAAAATGTTTACCTCGTACACCAAAAAGTCTTCAAAATTTGTGAACTTTACCGAAAAGGATATTATGAACGCTATTGCACAACGGACCCACATTCAATTTTTCTGTCTAAAATTATTTCAACTACTCCATATGTAAAACCTAGAAATCAATATTGTTAAATTTCAAAATTTGAGCTTATACAGGGTGAGATAAAAAAACTGCAACAAAGTCAAACGCTATTATATTTAATTTTTTTAAATGTTATTGAATGAAAGCAAAAAATGTCGGAAATAGCATCAAATTTTAGCATAAGTTTAGGTTTGTTCGAATTGGTCACCTTTTGGCACGAATTATGGCCTTCAGACGGCCAATGAAAACGTCACACGTTGCCCGAATGTTTCTCTGCGTTATTTTGGCCCATTCCCGGCGAAGCGCTTGCTTGAAGTGATCGACACTTTGGTATTTTTTAGTGCTAACCATGCTTTCCAAAATATTGCAGACACAAAAGTTCAACGGATTGGTATCCGGAGATTTTGGTGGCCATTGTGCGCTGGAAATGAAGCGAGGAATCTCATTTTGTAACCATTCTTGCATCCATGTCCTTGACGTCGGGCTACGCTACCAGTATCACGGTAACGAGCGATGGTTCGAGACACAAAAGATTTATTCACATTTAAATGCTGGAGTGCTCTAACGATAGCCACTTGTGGTTTTCCAGCCAAATATAAAGAAATCACACCATCACGCTTGAATTCCATCACGAATAACTTTTTTTCTGGAAAATTCTCAGCAAAATGCTTTTGTACGGTTGTAAACAATATAATGAGCTGTCACTTGAATAATTTTAACAGCTGTCGGACTAGTGGCTTTGAAATGACAGCAGTCTGAAGTTAGTTGAAGTTTTTTCATCATACCATGTATTTAATAATGAACGCATTACACAAAGGAGAACAAGTTATAAGCTAACGCAAAAGTGGATAATAATTAAAAAAAAAATACAAAATATCTGGAAAAACTTAGAGCTACTTAAATTCTCATTATTGAAATGATGGAAAAATATCAGATCCACGACATTTGGAATCGATCGATTCGATTTGATCCAAAGAGACATAGGGTCTGAAACGTTGTTTCGATAATGTCGTCGTTTTCAAAACGAAACGTATCAACTGTACCCTCCGTAGGTTATAAAAATCTGTCAGTTTGAACATTTATTACCCTCCGCCGTGAGGGATAAAGGGTATCGGAATTTTATATTTCATTGAATTACATTTTTGCAAGTAAAATCGGTCGGAGATTGCAGTCAAAGCCTTTAAACTACCATAAAGTGGGTATTACGGTATTTAAACAAATTCCGTCGGGGAAAAATTGGCTTAAGTAGTCAAAATACCGAATATGGAGATAAAAGAAAATAAAAGGTGGACCTAAAAGGCAACGGTCACAGACAATTTTCTGTCATAGGCTGAAGTATCCATTACGAACTTCAAAACACCAAATTGGAAACAATTTCGGTCAATAATGTCGCTAAAATCATCAAAATACCGAATATCGGGAGGTACCGTTATATGGAGGCTATACAAAGATGTGGACTGACACAAACAATTTTCTGTCATAGGATGTAATATCCATTGCGAACTTCAAATACCAAATTTGAAACAATTCGGGACCCTAAAAGGCAACGGCCTGCTACGGGAGGTAAAGCCGCTTACAAATTCAATTCTGTTAGAAAATGTGCCTTAGATTGCGAAAACAAGGAATATCGGTAGGTACCGTTATATGGGGCCCATTCGAAAAAGTGCACTGGTACAGCTCATTTACTTACTTGACCTGCCTATAGACAAAATACATATATGCGCAAAATGTTAGCCTTCTATTTAGAGCTTAGAGCCAATCTAGTTCAATCGAACGAACTAGTTCCTTAGCTTGTTCCGTGAACTCCGGTCGTTTGCATGAAAACTCTGCGTATGAGTGATAGGAAATATATGAAATCACTCATACGTTTAAGAACTGGTGTAATGAACTATTAACTAGATTGGCCCAACTTGATCTCTATTTGAATTCGTTCGAAAGATAACGTGATTGCAACATCTCTAAATGGATTTATATTTTTAAATCATAAATATATGGACTTTGTAGGGTCAAACGTGAGTATCTCGAGGAGTAACCAACGGAATGACAAAATTAATATCGCCTTCATATTATTTAGACATTGAAATTTTGACCCTAGAACATTAGTGGCTTTAGGAGTTTCAAGCTACACAACACATCATCAAAGGAATACCCTGGTATGGTGTGTCCTTAATTAGTAGCCACTACACTCTCCCTTATTAATTGATAAGGGATATAAAAAAACCCTCAGCCGATATGGACGCACTTTTCACCTTCTCACATGTCCCCAATTTATTTCGTCTTTGCAATAACCTGTTCGTAAACCTTGTACATACTTTATTCCTATTTGACCTAGGTCAAGAAAACCATTAAAGCTTAATTGCAAAAAAAGAAGAAAACCAACTAAAAAGTTTTCCTATAAAAAAGTTAAGTTCGAAAATAGTTTTCTCCTGTCATGCGTTAAGTTTATTATTCTTTTTGTAGACATAATTGGCACACGCAAAAACTTTTTGAAAACGAGGACAACAACAAAAACACACCACTATAACAAAAAGTAAGGTGTAATAAAATACATACAATGATTTTTGTTACTGTAATTTATTGCTTTAATTCAATTGTAAACTTGTCTTGTGGTCTTATGGCTCTTAAAGATGTCATAATGGATGGAGTTAAGGTCCATTACATGTGAAATGGGGACATTAAAAAAAAAAACTTTAAAAAAACAGGCAAGATATTTGGGAGATTACTTGGGCACTCGAATAAATTTTGAGGATAACAAAAAAGAAATAAACAAGTTAAAAAGTATCGGTCGGTATTGCCGACAGATATATACCCTCAGCCTGTGTTCGATTATTTAAAGATAATTTGACTAGTGTTACAATTATTCAAACACCCATAGAGGGTAATGGAGCAGGTTCCGAAGGAATGGACCAATATTGTCAATTTCGTATAGGATCCCAAAATATGATATAAATATTCCGATCTTCCTGGTATGGATTATATCGACTAACTCCTTCACTATACATGAGATATGTAATAATTTTTAGAAAATGTTAAAATGTGCGTGATGTACAAGATAGAGTCTACCGAAATATTCCACTTTTATACTTCATCTGATACAAATAAAAAATATTGAGCGAAATATTTGGCAGCAATAAAAGAAAGGACATTTATGTCCAATTTTATGCGAAATCATAAATCCCGATAAATTTCATATTCATATCAGGCTTCTTATTTAGAGAATATTTGAGCATAGCAAGTAGTAAAGAATTGCTAAATTGTTTCGAAAGTTATGACAGATAAAATTATTGAAAATTGTGACCCCAGAAGCGGTTGGCAGATATATATCAACTTCACAACCGATCTTGTGTTAGCAAAAATATTTGTATGTCTGAAATTTAAGGAGAGTTGGATGTTTATTTCGCTTTATTTGGGAGTTCGTTTTTCAAAATCTTGAACCCTGTGTATGGGGGACAAGAAATGGTTCGATCTATACCACCTTTATAACAGATCTTGTGTTGATAGAAATGTTTAGATGTGTCAAGTCTAAATGGAATCGGATGTTAATTTGGAGTTTTATTAGCTACATGGGTATTCAAAATTTCGACACTTTGTGGGGGAGGTACCAGAAGGAGTGGGCCGATGCATTCCATTTTCGCACCAGACCTTGGACTAGAAAAATTATTGGGATGTGTGAAATTTGAAGACTATGGAACTCTTACATCACATTTTATAATAGTTTTAATTATCCAAAATTTTGACCCTTTGTGGGGGAGGTCCCTGATGGAGTGGATCGATATTGTCCATTTTCGCACATGACCTAGCACTGATGAAAATATTAGGATTCGCAAAGTTCCAGCAAAATCGGATTATCCTTTTTCTTTTTGTGCAAAAAATATTTTTTGAAATGTTCGACCTTTTGTGTGGGAGGTACCAGAAGGAGTGGACCGATATTACCCATCTTCGAACTCGATCTAAGTTTGACAAAAATAGTACGATGTACCAAGTTTGGATCAAATCGGATACTCCCTTGGAGAGTTATCGTGCGCACCAGCCAGCCAGACAGACAGACGGACGGACGGACGGACATCGGTAGATCGACTCCAAATGTTCTGAAACGGATTTGGTCCAAAGAGACCTAGGGTCTAAAACCGTTATTTCGACTAGGCACGTTTTGACCGTATCAAATGATATATACCCTCTGTAGCCATATGGCTGAGGGTATAAAAAAATTGACACCAATGAAGGAATAAATATTTGCATATAAGGAATTTTTTGATCGCCCTGGAGAATTGAGATTAAAAAGGATCAAGACTCTGTATTTCTGCGGAAATTTTGTTTGTAAGTCTAAATTCAAGAAAATTATGAAAATGTAAGTTGCACAGTGTAGTAAAAAATATTTTTTATTACACTGTGCAACTGGAAAATCCAATTACTGGAAAAAGTCAGCAGATTATGAAAGTGGATCTAACAAGTAAAAAAGCTGTAAGTTCGGCCGGGCCGAACTTTGAATACCCTCTACCATTTGAAACAAATTTGGCAATTTTCAAAAAAATAAAATCCGTTGAAAATTCAGTTAAAATAAAAAAAAAACGAATGTAGCCGTTATACAAGGATCTATACGACGACGTGAACTTTTGTCACAAGCCACTACAACATTTAAATGCGAAACTAAAAAAAATGGTGAATAATGTAGCTAAAGTCATCAAACTACCGAATATAGGGAGGTACTATTATGTGGGGGCTATACCAAAAAGTGGACCTGCACAGACAATTTTCTGTCACAGTCTGTAATCAAAGACCTAAAATAGTAAAGACTGGACAAAATGCATTCTGAGCAAATGGTTTGTGTCTATACTGTCTAGATAACAGCTCAAGACAGGACCATGTTAATATAAAAAAACACAAGACAAACAAAACTTTGAAAACTCCAAAAATTTGGTTTCAAAATTCTATTCCATAGACTTTCCCAATAAATTGCATATTGCCTAAGCGGTTTAAACCGCTTTACATTGCTAACTATGTTGTTACGATATCATAACAACAGAGGTATTTTCACGGGGTTGCCACATCTTGACTCTGTCTTGTCCCATCTTTATACTTCTATGTCTTTGCTGTAATATCCATTAGGAACTTAAAATACCAAATTTGAAACAATTCCGGTGAATAATGTCGCTAAAATCATCAATGTACCGAATATCGGGAGATACCGTTATATAGGGGGGATATACGAAGACGTGGACCTGCACAGACAATTTTCTGTCTTAGGCTGTAGTATTCATTACGAACTTCAAAACACCAAATTTGAAACGATTCCGGTGAATAATGTCGCAAAATCATCAAAATACAGAATATCGGGAGGTACCGTTTTATGGGGGATATACGAAGACGTGGACCTGCACAGACAATTTTCTGTCTTAGGCTGTAGTATTCATTATGATCTTGAAATACGACATCCCAAATAATTTCGGTGAGTATTGTACTTAAAATCGTCAAAATGCCGAATATAGGGAGGTGCCGCTATATAGGGGCTATACAAAGACGTGGACTGGCACAGACAACTTTCTGTCATAGGATGTAATATCCATTGCGAACTTCAAATACCAAATTTGAAACAATTCCGGGGAATTATGTCGCTAAAGTCACAAAAATACCGAAATATCGGGAGGTACTGATATATGGGAGCTATACGAATACGTGGACCGGCACAGACAATTTTCTGTCATAGGCTGTAGTATCCATTACGAACTTTGAATACCAAATTTTCGGTGAAGAATGTAGCTGCAATCACCAAAATACCGAAAATAGGGAGGTACCATTATATGGGGGCTATACCAAAACGTGGACCTACATTTTCAATACCAAAAGTCCTGCAGATATAATATACATTTGAGTAACATTTTATCAACCTACTTAATTTCGTTCGGAAGCTAGAGTGATTTCCACAGACGAACAAACGAACAGACATCGCTAAATCGACATAGAATTTTAGGCTGATCAAGAAAATATAAACTTTCTGAACCTAAAAGACCCCTTACTTGAATCGCTCGAGGGTTAACATTTTCGAGCACAATATTCTTCGTATTTTACCTGAAGATTTCGAAGAATCTTAAACCGAAAACCGATTTTGGGTTAATTGTGACCAAATGACTAATATATATATATATATATATATATATATATATATATATATATATATATATATATATATATAAATCATATATATATATAAAAATATCATATATATATATAAAATTTGGAGAAAATCGGTTCAGATATAGCCATATATATGTTTCATTCGATTTGATTTTTAAGTCCCTCATATTCGTAATATGCATTCGACAACAATAATATTTGGTACCAGATACCTTTTAGAGCTCGGAAATACCTCTTCCAAATTTTATTAAGATTGGATCAGATTTGGGTATAGCTGCCATACATATATTTTCAACCGATTTCAGGTTAATTGTGAGCCAAATCAGTCCAATATCAGTCCTAATGACCTGAATTTTGGTACGTCTGACCGAATTCAGTCTAGAAGTAATTACATCAAATTTGTTAAGATAAAGCTATAGCTCCCATATACATGTTTCATCGGAATTGGTGTTTAAGTCCCTCATATTCGTAATATGCATTCGACAACAATGATATTTTGTACCAAATATCTCATAAAGCTCAGAAATACCTTTGCCAAATTTTATCAAGAACGGCTAAGATTTGTATGTAGCTCCCATATATATCCTTAATCCGTCTTCAGGTTTATTTTGCAAATAATGGAGTGAATTTCGGGACGTACGTTTCCATTTTGTGGAACTCGGCTTCGATTCATATTTTTGGGATTGGATATTCCTCCTATATATTAGTTCCCTCTAAAACTTACTTCACAAAAAAAAAAATACGGGAGCTCTACTAAATATGCATAGTGGGATAGGGTATCATATAGTCGGCCCCGCCCGACTTTAAACTTTTCCTTAAAATTAAATAGTTTTTTTTCTTCTCTTAAAGTTCTCATTTATTTTTTTTTTTTTACTTTCAAACGTTGGTTAATTTTTCGTTGAGTCTTTATAAAACGATCTCAATTATGTGTCTTTTTGCAACAACAACTGTATTCTCATATTATACGCTTCAACTACAACGCGCGTAGTCTATCAAATAACAAAGTGACAATGCAAATGTAGATTTGACATAATGAAGCCAACGACGACGACACGACGAGATACACCAATGAAAGATAATATCCAAAACGACACCATTCCCCCCGAGGCACTGTCAACTACCTGATGCTCACATGGAAATAAAGCATCCTCAATGAAATGTCAAATTTCAGTATTTTTCGCCAGATCCTAATGAAGTGGTTGGAAATTCAATATCCAGATGGAAAACACTTCTTCAAGCGTTTGAAATACAAATCATGATTCGGGAAAAAAGCCGTAGACGAAAATCTTTATTTGGAATAAAAATATAAATAAAGCAATTAAAATAAAAACGGTATGTGTGAAAACACCTGTCAATGTAATTGAAGAACACACGAGTGGTAGTAATACAATACTAAATTAAATACGATGAATATTATAGTAACACTGTGCAAGACAAAAACTATCAATACTCAGATTATGAACGTAGAGCTAAAAATTGAAGATACCAAATGGAGGAAGAAAGTCTCCTCCATTTTGCATTTTTTTGAAATTTTCGGATTTAAATTCCCTGTAATCCTTCTATTTTAGGTATATAGCCTTTTAAGCAATTTTTCAGAAACAAATACGAGAAGTCAAACGTAAGGTTAAATCTATACAATGTATACAAAATTCTCCTACATTACTACAAGCCATAATTTTTAAACGATGACCTTAAGGGCAAAAATATACCTCGTCAAATTTTTCTATAAGTCACAAAGGAAAAGAAATCTATATTTCCACTGTATATCAAAAAAAAAAAAAATAAATAAATAAAAAAACACTAAAGAAAGTGTTAAAGTCGAGCGGAGCCGACTTTATGATACCCTACACCACTTTGCTAATTTAGTAGAGCTGCGCATAACAATTACAAATTTTTATGGGAGAATTCAATCATACACGCTATGATTATAATTTAAAGTTCAAAGGACTAAATATGCCGAAGCATTTGTATTTTTTATTGCCCATTTGATGCACAATTAATTTGAAATCGGATAAAAATATATATGGGAGCTATATTCAAATCGGAACCGATCTCGATAAAATTTAGCAAATGTATTTCTGAGCTGTATTTGATATATTTCCCCAAATATTGTTGTTACAGAGTGCATATTACGGCTGCGGAGGACAAAAATAACAAATCGGATGAACAATATATATGGGAGCTATAGCTATATCTGAACCGATTTCGATTAAATTTGGCATACTTATTTTCTGGTCCAATCTGATCGTACGTGCAAAATTCCATACTATTCGGACTGATATTACACGTTTGGTGCACAATAAAAGGCAAATCGAACGAAGATATATATGGGAGCTATATCCAAATCTGAACCGATCTCGATAAAATTTAGCAAATATATTTCTGAGCTGTATTTGATATATTTCCCCAATTATTGTTGTTACAGAGTGCATATTACGGCTGCGTGGGACAAAAATAACAAATCAGATGAACAATATATATGGGAGCTATAGCTATATCTGAACCGATTTGGCGATCAAATTTGGCATACTTATTTTTAGGCCTAATTTGGTTGTATGTACAAAATTCCATACTATTCGGACTGATATTACACGTTTGGTGCACAATAGAAGGCAAATCGGACGAAGATATATATGGGAGCTATATCTAAATTTTGACCAATTATCTCCAATTTCAATAGGGTTCGTCCTTGGGCCAAACAAATGATTTGTGCAAAATTTCATCTGGACAGGGCAAAAAATGCGAACTGTGATTTTTTTACAAAAATACATGGACAGACGGACGGACATGTATAAATCGACTCAGAATGTGATTCTATGCAGATCATCAAAAGGAACTATGGGTCTATCTCGTTTCCTTTTGCCTGTTACAAACAAATGCACAAAGACATAATACCCTGACCACCTTGTGGTGTGGGGTATAAAAAATTTGCATCAGGTAGGTTCCAAATGAATGGACCAATATTGCCCATTTCGTATAGGATCTAAATAAATATGATATAAATATTGCGAAGTGCCAGGTGTGGATTATATTGGTTACTTCCATCATTTTACGTGAGATATGGTACAGAAGTATTTCATTTTCATACTTCATCTTATGCAGATAAAATATTGTTATGGGCAAAATTACAAGAATATCTAACACTTATATCCAATTTAATGCGAAATCATTAATTCAATATTCATTTCATGTTTCTGGTTGAGAAAAATATTTAGATATATCAACTTGTTTCGCAAGTTATGAGAGATAAAAGTATTGCAAATTGTGACCCCTTGTGGGTGAGGTACCAGAAGAGGTTCGCAGATATAAAACATCGTCACAACAGATCGTGTGCTTGCAAAAATGTTTTTATATGTGGAGAAGATAGCTTATTTCGCTTTCTTTGATCGTTTTGTTGTTCAAAACCTTGAACCCTATGTGGACGAGGTCCCTGAAGAAATGGTCCGATTTCTATCATCTTTAAAACAGAACTTGTGTTGGTGAAATATGAAGAGTATGCCGGATGCTTATTCCGGATTTTATTCAAAATGTTGACCCTTTATTAGGGAGGTACCAGAAGGAGTGGACCTATAATATCCCATCTTCACAGCAGATTTTGTGTCAGAATAAATAATGGGATGTGGGAAATATGAAGAGATTTGGATGCTTATTTCGGATTTAATAATCGTTTTGGGTATTCGAAATTTTTACCCATTGTGGGACAGGTTCGAGAAAAAATTGACCTATGTTAATTTTGCGTTTTTGCGGATATTCAAAATTTTTACCATTTGTGGGGGAGGTACCACAAGGAGTGGACCTATAATATCCCATCTTCACAGCAGATTTTTTGGTAGAAGAAATAATGAGATGTGGGAAATATGAAGAGATTTGGATGCTTATTTCGGATTTAATAATCGTTTCGTTTATTCGAAAAATTGTCCCTTTGTGGAGGAGGTACCGCAAAAAAAAAAATGACCGATGTATCCCATCTACACATCAGATCTTCTATTGATAGAAACATTGAGATGTTCCAGATCTAAATTGAATCGGATGTTAATTTCACATTGTATGAGCTCCATAGATATATTTAAAATTTTGAATCTTTTTGGGAGAGGTACCAGAAGGAGTAGATCGATATATTTATCTTCACAACAGACCTTGGGTTAATAAAAATATAGTCATACGTGTAATCTAAAGGCAATCGGACTCTCACATCAGATTTTATAAGAGTTATAAATATTAAAAATGCTGACCCTTTGTGGGGAAGGTTCTTCATGGAGTTGGGGCAATATCGGATTGTGGTTTCTTTTTCTATGCAGAAAAAATATTTTTTTTTTTTTTTGACAATTTCGATTTTTTGTGTGGGGAGGTACAGTTATATCGGGGCTATACGAAGACGTGGACCTGCACATACAATTTTCTGTTACAGGCTGTAGTATCCATTACGAACGTCAAATACCAAATTTGAAACAATTCCGGTGAATAATGTTACTAAATTCATCAAACTGCCGAATGTCGGGTGGTACCTTTATATGGGGGCTATACGAAGACGTGGACCTGCACAGACAATCTCCTGTCATAGGATGTAGTATTCTATACGAACTTCAAATACCAAATTTGAAACATTTCCGGTGAATAATGTCGCTTAAATCACCAAAATACCAAAAATAGGGAGGTATTGTTAATATAGGGGCTATACCAAAACTAGGTCCACGTTTTGTCATGTTCCATTTTCAATACCAAAAGTCCTGCAGAAATAATATACATTTGAGTAAAATTTTATCAACCTACATGTTAAGCAGTTGTAACTGACATCACTTATTTAAAGACGACACATCCAACACCATACTTTTAGACTCTTCATAAAATATTACTATCAGCTAATAGCTAAATAATGTCGCTTATCATAGATAACTTCCCATTACGAGATGACAGCACAAACGTTGTCCATTAGCAAAGACCTCATTAACGTTAAGACCAAGAAATGGATGTTGTCAATTTGCAATATATATTATTCATTAATGGAAAGTGAACTTGTTGTTAGCAATTTGTAGATTTAGTAGATTTTTCGTTGGAATCGTTTTAGTTAAAGGATTTCCTTATTAGTTTTTAAAATCTTATTGTATAAGTTATTATTTAACCCTTTATAGCCTGACTTTTTTCTTTTCAATGAAAAAATTTTATATGTTGTATTTTAGGACCCTTAACAACGTTTGTTCTACGACTTTTCACAATTTTGCGTTTTGAACATTTTAGGGGAGGTTTTGTGTGTTGGTTCTTTGAAGAACCACCAGGCTCTCCTTTGACAAGTAGAATGCATATGGCTTATATATGATTTTTTTTTATTTTCATTTAAATTATATATGTATTTCAGTTCATTTATTCAATGTTTTGTATGATATTCTAGAAAGCAGTTTTTTGTTGATTGGTAACATAATTCTACCTCACATTTAATGCAATACACTGTTGTTCTAGATGTGCAATTGGGCATTTTACAACGAGGTTTGCCTGTTGTTAGGTATTTCGGGAAGTGCCCAAGATTATTAAACCGCACGTCACTAGGCGGCATTACTACCCGAACTCGTTTTGGCACATTTTCAGGGGTCTCACATCCTCCAGTGCTTCTTGGACGTCCTTTTCTTATGGATTGTGTGCCAGATTTTACTAAAACTTTGCTGACGTCTACGATAAATTCGTGGAAAGTCAGCATTTTATCTGTACGAGGAGATGAAGAGAATTGGCGTTTATATAAAATCCACGCATTTATCATGTACATAAGACGATTTTATTCTTATGCGGCTTCTACCAAAGCACGAATCCTTAAGATCAACACCTCCCATGTACTTGTTGTACTCGTGGATTATCGCAGGGTAATTATCGATTGGGTAATTTTTCTGGCAATTTGCAGCCAGGAATTCGGTTACGTTGAACTGTTCCAAGCCCATAGATTCCCTGGGTGCGTAAATAAGCCAATAAAGGAATAGTTCGAAGAAAATTCTGTAGTTCTTGAAAAGCGGAACTTTACGAGCAAGCCGCACCACAATATTTGCTGCTGCTCCCAAGTCTGGTTCATTGTCCAAAACATGGTATTCGCATCATCATTTGTCACTATATGGAAATCGGGATCGTCTAGACTTTCGTCGTCAAATCTGATATATCGCCAATTTCACTTATTGACCATTCAAAATTATTGACGAATGCTTCAAACTCTTCAGCCGCGGTAAAATCTTTGTATTTACGTGGCATTTTTCTATGAAAAATTAAACATTTACACTAAAATTAGAAAAAGGCGCTAAAGCACTAACGAATTTCACTTCTCTAATGAGTGCCTACTGGTTCTTTGAAGGACCGAAGGACTTTTACACGAAAAACACCAACAAAAAAAATTATATTGCTAAAAAGATAATTACATGGTTTTAATATAGTGCACAAATAATAAAAATTAATTTTATTTGGTTCTTTTGGAGCAAAAGTTTTGATTTCAATCACTTTGAAAAAGCACGACTTGTTCACTTTGAAGCTTTTGTGTGTTTTTCTGATAAACGTCAAAAATCAGGTGTTCAGCACCGAAAAGCATATGATTTTCTTTTTCGCTATATGGCATACATTATAAAGAGAATATTTGCTGAATAAACATTGCGCAAAAAATGTAACAGTTTTGAAAAACAAGTCTCTAAAGTTGAGGTTCCTGAAGGGACCACCAGGCTATTAAGGGTTAATAAGGCAAATATGTTAAATGACATATAACCTCATTTAGCGTAATTGAATAAAATAGATGTATGGTTACATCACTAGGGTCAAATAACATTTTGCATAATTAACTAATGGCCTCGGAATAATTCGTGTTTTAAATGGCATAATTTGAATTGGAAATAGAAACCAGTAAAGAAAGTCTTAAAGTCGGGCGGAGCCGATTTTATGATATCCTACACCACTTTGCTAATTTAGTTGAGCTCCGTATAACAATTAAAACTTTTTATGGTAGAATTCAATCATACACGCTATGATTATAATTATAATTTAAAATTCAAAGGACTAAATATGCCAAAGCATTTGTATCTTTTAAATTCGGACTTGTATTGCCCATTTGGTGCAAAATTAATTTGAAATCAGATAAAGATATATATGGGGGCTATATTCAAATCTAAACCGATCTCGATAAAATTTGGCAAAGATATTTCTGAGCTCTATTTAATATATTTCCCAGAATATCGTTGTTACGGATTGCATATTACGGCTGTGGGTAACAAATACAACAAATCGGATGAACAATATATATGGGAGCTATAGCTATATCTGAACCGATCTTCACCAAATTTGGCATTTTTTTTAGACATAATTCGGTCGTATGTGTCAAATTCCATCTCATTTGGGCAAATATTAGACGTTTGGTGCACAATAAAATGTAAATCGGACGAAGTTATATATGGGAGCTATATCCAAATCTGAACCGATCTCTATAAAATTTAGCAAATGTATTTCTGAGATGTATTTGATATATTTCCCCAAATGTTATTGTTACAGAGTGCATATTATGGCTGCGGAGGACAAAAAAAAAAAAATCGGATGAACAATATATATAGGAGCTATAGCTATATTTGAACCGATTTCGATCAAATTTGGCATACTTATTTTCCGGGCTAATTTGGTTGTATGTGCAAAATTCTATACTATTCGGGCAGATATTACACGTTTGGTGCACAATAAAAGGCAAATCGGACGAAGATATGTATGGGAGCTATATCTAAATTTTGACCGATTATCACCAGTTTCAATAGGGTCCGTCCTTGGGCCAAACAAATGTCGTTTGGAAAATTTCATCTCAATCGGATAATAAATGCGACCTGCATTTTTTTCACAAGAATACATGGGCAGACGGACAGACGGACTGACATGCATAAATTAACTCAGAAAGGGATTCTATGGAGATCCTCAAAAGTAACTATGGGTCTATCTCGCTTCCTTCTCCATGTTACAAACAAATGCACAAAGACATAATACCCTTACCACTATGTGGTGTAGGGTATAAAAATGTAAAAATTATGGCGTTTGACTTTGTTGCAGTGCTATGCAAGGATGTTTCTTACATAATGTGAACATATACCGACAATTTAGAGCGAATTCGGGTTAAAATTGTGAAAAAAAAAACTTAAATCTCTCTATACAAAAACGTGGACCTATATGGCCCTGCAGAGCTAATACACATCTGAGTAAAATTTTATCAATCTACTTCACTTCGTTCGGAAGCTTAAGTGATTTCCGCTGACGGACAATGTAATATAGAAGACATAGAATTTTATACTGATCAAGAATATATATACTTTGTGGGTTCAAAAATGTATATTTCGAGGTGTTACAAACATTATGACAAACTCCTCCATACAATAGTGGAGCCTATAAAAACTAGATCTTCTGTAGGCCTTATAAACGTATAAACTTCTATACATAGGAGAGGTTCTACACGTTTTCTCTGCATGGCTGATGTCTTCCATAACTCCGCCATAAAATACCTCCTTCATCTTCTGATGTTCTTACATCCGGCCACCCCCCTCTTTCAAAATAATAAAATAAAAAATAAAACAACATGTAATTGAAATCCACTTACCTTCTCTCGCTTTTAAGTAGACCGTATTGGCCACAATATTCTCTAATTCCATTAGTTCCAGGTTGGCGGTTTTTTATTTAAACTCAGGCCGCACTCGAAATATTCCAATAAATAGATTTTGGTGTGTTGTTGGTTGGTTGGTTGGGCGTTGTTGGCGGGGTGGTGAAAATTTAGAAAAATGGTTGTGTAGGACGGCGAAGCAAAATATCCTCCAAATGGTGCGTGTTTTGAGACAATAAACAGAGAGATTAAATTTTAAGTACGTAGAAAAGTAGAATTAACTTGTTCGGCTAGGAATGGAGAACGACGGTCGTTGTTTTTTTTTTTTGTTTTTGTTTGGTGCTGCGGATAAAAGTTGTGCTGTGGTCTCGCGTCGCACGCTTCCTCGTCTCCTTAGATTATGTTAAAGTTGTTTAAATGCTATTTCTGTTTCTTTTTTGGCTCTTTGGATTTCAGCCTTTAGCCTCCGATTGTGTGTAGAAATATGTCTTTGTCCTTCCTCTTGTTTTTTTAAGATGTGACTTTAAGTATTCCACTTTTGTTGCTGTGCCCGAGGAAGCCTTGACAATGTGTGCTCATTTGGGGAATACATGTGTTTAACTTGTCTCTTCAGCTGAACTTGTAAAAAGTTTTGATGTCCCAATTGATGGCTTCGGGCTGGATTTCCGGGGTTTTCTTGTAAGCATAAACTGAATCCTTGTAGGATCAATTGAAATGTTTTGGAATTTCTCCCCAACCCGTTTTAAGGTAATGTACGTGTGATTATGGCAATGACTTTTCGTCCTTGTCTCCGTCGTGGACTTTTGTTTTTCACGTAGTGGTAGTAGTTTTTGTTCGTGCTTTTTATTTATCCTTCAACCTCTGGAGACTTCCTTTATGCTCATCCACCTCTATTTCCGTTTATCCCCTTAAGTCAGAATTATGTTAACACCCAAATGAAATACAGCAAATGTGCGTTAAATATGGAATTTATGGTTTGGGGTTGGGTTTTATTTTGTGCATAAATCCTTGGGCATTACCAACCAACGTTTTTGTTTTCAGTTCCTCTTCGTTCCTTTGTGCGTTTGTTGCCTTTTTCGCTTTAAATTCGAAAAATCTTTAATGTTTTTCTTTACTCTTTTTTTAGGGGGTTTCTTTTGATTTTCTTTTCAACCTTTGCTGTAGCTGTAGCTTCGTCCTCCTCATTTCCCCCACTTAATCACGAATGGTAGTCATGTTTAAAACAAAAAAATATTATTATTATTATTATATCATTTTGTACGGATATTTTCGTCCTGTTGTTATCCTTAAAAAATGCATAAGATATTCTTTGGTAATTTTTGTTTGAGTTTCTGTCGGGTAGTTGTGTTCAGCTTTAAATGGACATGAATTGGAAGGAAAAAGGATATTGATGCGCAATGAAGCTGAAACGAGAAAATAATACAAACACCAAATTAATGTTAATGAAGTCGGAATGGACTCAACTTTTGTATATGTATTTTTTTGGGCAGAACTGAAAAAGAAAGCGGAAGTGTACTCGACCGCTGGGTTCTGCAAAGATGACTCTGTGGTAAAATCAATATGGTGGTATTTTTCGTTAGAATGGTTAGACAAGGCAAGTTTCCATGCAAACATTTGGATAGGACATGTACCAATTTTGGAACTACTAGTAATGAGAACAACATTTCTGAATTTCCAGCAGGCCTAAATTAAGGACAACTACATACGATCTACATTACCAATAAGCTAAGCTGGCGATATTAAATTAAGATTGACAAAAACAAAAAAAAAAACTGGTATACTGAGGGTATACCCTCTGTAGTCATAGGGCTGAGGCAAAAAAATGATTGGTTGATAAAGTGCGGTGTTAGTTTAAATCAAAAAACAATGGGTCGCGGTATGGTATAGCCCCCATATAGGGGGCTTCGGAATTTGGGTTTTTCCGATGAGAAAGCATTCGTTGTCCAGCAGTTTGTAAACAAACCAAATGATAGTGTTTACTTCCCAAAGAGGTCAGCTGAAAATGTGCATCTTCGGTTGACCACTAGAACTCAAGCGCCGGCCATAGTAATGGTGTGGGCCGCCATAACAGCCGATGGTCGCTCTCCGCTCGTATTAATCGACCGTGGCATCAGAATAAATGCCGAATATTATCGCGAAAATATTCTGGAGGGGGTATTAAAGCCTTGGCCACTATAAGGGGCTATATGGGGGCTATACCATACCGCGACCCATTGTTTTTTGATTTAAACTAACACCGCACTTTATCAACCAATCGTTTTTTAGCCTCAGCCCTATGACTACAGAGGATATACGAGCATATCGTTTGATACGCCCAAAGCATGCCTCATCGACTGTCTACTACCCTAGGTCTGTTCTTACCAAATCCATTTCTGGACATATAGAATCAATCTAGAGGTGTCCGTATTATTGTCCAAGTTCGGAGATGGGAAACATGCCCACTCCCTCTGGTACCTCCCTCTCATAGAATGAGAAAGAATCATCTACTGACTCAGATCCGCGTCTGTCCAATTCATCAGCCGATTCATAGACAGATATGTTGCAGTGTCCACGGACCCCACAGAGTTTGACAAACGACTTAACCTTTCAATAGCATTCTTGCAATCCAGAACGGCCATAGACTAGATTGTAAAAGAACTTAAAGGGCCGCTTGACATATATAGTCACCGGTTTATCCACCTCATTGATTCTGTTCGTCAGCAGGTCTATGGCAAAGATTTCTGCCTGACGCTGCAGTCATTGTTTAGTTTGAAGGATCTTTGGATGCTTAGGCTTTCACAGAAGACCCCAGCTTCCGTTTCACTTTCCATCTTTGTCCTATCAATATAGAAAGCTATACCGTTGAAAGGTGGAATGTGCGGGCTCAGATGTCCCTGTTAGGTATTAGGATATCAAGTAGTTCAAAGCGTCACCTAGGTGATATATAATCATTGGCTGTAGCCTGATTTCCTATGTTCTTCCACATACTTGAGAATGACGGAGTATCCAAAGGACTGACTCCGCCATTGTCCCAGTTCAGTACCTCCAAATATCAATATCAGTTCGATATATCTCAAATTTACAAATGTGTACTATAATTGTACGAAAAGTATCTCGCAGTGGCCGAAAAATGGCTCGTGAGCTGAACATATCGTAATATTCCATTCGGCAGATATTGAAGAATAAGCTCGGGGTAAAACCATTAAATTTCAAAAGGTGCATGAACTTACACCGTAGCAGAAAGAAAATAGGCTCAGAAGAGCTAAAGAGTTGCTTCACTTGGCCGATAGTGGTGAACTGCCGAATTTGGGTTTCTCCGATGAGAAAACATTCCCAAAGAGGTCAGCTGAAAATGTGCATCTTCGGTTGGCCACCAGGACTCAAGCGCCGGCCATAGTAATGGTGCAACAGCCGATGGTCGCTCTCCGCTCGTATTAATCGACCGTGGCATCAGAATAAATACCGAATATTATCGCAAAAATATTCTGGAGGGGGTATTAAAGCCTTGGCCTCGCAAACATTTTGGTCGTAGACATTGGACATTCAAACAGGACTCAGCACCAGCGACCGCAGCACGCGCCAACCAAGAATGATCACAAAATAAGGTTCATTGCTTAATTTCCAGCGTACCATGGCCACCAAAATCTCCGGACACCAATCCGTTGGATTATTGTGTCTAGAGTATTTTGGAAAGCAAGGTTGGCACTAAAAAATACCAAAGTGTCGATCACCTCAAGCAAGCGCTTCGCCGGGAATGGGCCAAAATACGGCAGAGCAACATTCGGACAGCGTGTGGCGGTTTAAATGGCCGTTTAAAAACCATAATTCGTGTCAAAGGTGAACAATTCGACATTTCCGAATTTTTTTGCTTTCATTCAATAAAATTTAAAAAAATGTAAAAATTATAGGGGTTTGACTTTGTTGCAGTTGTTTTTCATCTCACCCTGTATATAAAATATGAGGATTCCAGCCCTATACCTTCACATAATACCAAATTTAGTACCATTTTGTACCAGTGGACAAAATTTTAGATTTCCAGCAATATCTGTTCAGCCAGTAGTACCATTTTTCAAAACCACCCCTTACCAATACAAATTTCACTTTCATTTGTTCGCCTTACTAAAATAAGTACCGTTTAATACAGTTTGCACAATTAATAGACAATTCCAGAACCACCTCATATATCGCATTTACTTTCCAAACTTGATTCTCATACCAAATTTCAAGTTTTTTACCTCTATCCGTTCACTACTATGTGAAAAAATGGTACCATTTTAGAAGTTTGGTACCATTTTAGATATTTTCAAAACCATAAAGTTTAAATTTCCAAAAACACTTTGGTACATGTATCCTGCACTACATAAGCGACTCTCATTCGAGCTCTGCCTTCATAAGATACTAAGGTTTAGCTCTTATTATCGTGCGCACCAGAAAGACAACTGGGAGAAAAGGGACGGACATCACCAGATCGACTGTAAATCTCTTGAAACGGAATATACCTTGGGGTCTGAAACCATTATTCCGATGAGAATTTTTTGGCCGTATCAGATTATCGACACTCTGTGTAGACATAAGGATGGGGGTATAATCAGATTCAAACTTTCCACAAAATACAGGGTTGCCCATATTCGACGGACCTTTGGGCCCTTTGGGCCCATTCCAATCGACGAGGCTTGTCCGCAGGCAACATTCTTTGCGTCAATTGAATTTTGTACGGGAACAAATGCAAATCAATGTGAATAATCCGTTGTAAAGTGGACCGAGCCATGCCCAACTGCTGAGAACGGCGTTTTTGGGATGTTCTTGGGGACCTCTCAACACTGGCTCGTACGGCAGCGATATTCTCGGACGATAGCCTTGGTCGACTTTTATATGGCCTCTTCGGATTAGAAAGAGCCTTACCAGTCGAAAATTTTCGAATAAACGCCTATTGGTGTTCTTAGAAGGCGCACTTCTCACATTTTTTAATGTTTTAAAAGCACGTTGAGTTTTCACAATTGACTTCTTCTGTTGAATGTAAATTTCAACTATTTCGCGTGGCGTCTATTGGTTCATGGTAAAAATCTGCTTGGACTGACGCTTCAAACGCGGTATGTCATTAAACGATGTCACATCTCTGTCAAACGTTATGGCGTTGCCAGATGGGTCGAATATGGACAACCCTGTATTGTTATAAAAGAACAATCCCCATTCCGACCAATTTTTGGCACACATTACCGGGCTTCCACGGTGGGTATATGTTCATAAGCGAGGCCTACCTCTTCCTTCCTTCCTTTCATCTTGTTATATTGCAATTCCCTCATTGCATCGGTCAGTCATCACAGAGATTTTCCTCATTTGTCCACTCACACACATTCACATTTATATCGTAAAACTTCAGCAGGAATACTGTAATGTTGGCCTGCAACCTGTTGATGTTTTTGTGTAGACATGTATGTGTGTGTGGAAAATTGGGCCCTGCCTCAATTTGTTTGCCGGCGCTTACAAACGCCACTTGGCAGAAAAAGATGTTTTTTAAATTTTTCGAAGGCACAACTAGTTGCCAGCGATTTCCAGCTCAATAAAAAGAGCTTTTTGATTTTTTAATTTTACTAAAGTTTTAAAGCCGGTTTAGGCTCTTTCTAACTTCTGAACTTTATTTTCAATTTCATCGTCCTTATATATAAAACATAACGGTACTTAATCCTAGATTTTGTTTTCTTTATATATCCTTAAAAATAACAATAACAATCCTTAAAACTACAGCTGTTAATCAGCTGATCTACTTAGCCTAGTTACAGGTGATCAATACAAGGGTAGTTCACATGCATTAATTTATCGTAACATTACACCCTTACCCTAAAAAAAATAATTTTTGCTTTAGTAAAAATTATTTTGCATTATTCTTTTTAATATAAATTAATTAAATATAACTCCATTTTTTTAAAACATTATTGTGGTATTTCTTGAATTTACCATTTATATCTATTACAGTATTGACTCCATCAGTACTAATGACTTTATATGGGCCTAAATACGGTGATTGATTTTTTTTCTATTCATTAATCTTAATAAAACTAAATCATCTTTATTTACTTTTAGTGGATTAGAAGTTTCGGTTTTAGTAATTCTTTTAATTTTAGATTTTTCCAAATATTCCTTAGATTTACGGAGAGAAAACCTAAGCCTTTGCTTAATTTCATTTGAATATTCTTCAATATTGTAAAATTTCGATTCTTTTATAATTTCACCATTGGGTAAATATGGCAGTTTTCCAAAAACTAACTCATAAGGAGAATAGTTAGTATCAACATGTGGTGTGGTATTGTATGCAAAGGCAAAATATGGAATCCAAATGTCCCAGTCTGCACTATTTGAAAAATTTAGTAGAAATTCATTAAGAACCCTATGAGTTCTCTCTACCGAACCCAATGTTTCATGGTGATAAGGAGTGCTAAATATTTGTTTTATTTCCAATAAACGACATACCTCAGACATTAACTGATTAGAGAACTCTGTACCATTATCAGACTTTAGTATTTTAAAATTTCCATATATCAAAATAAACCTCTCTACAAGAGTCTTTGCTACAGTCCTTGCATCTTTTGTTTCCATAGGACATGCTACTATGTATTTGGTTAAATCACATTGTATTGTTAGAATGTATCTGTAACCATTTGATATTCTCAGTGGACCTACTGTATCTATTGATACTACCTCAAAACTAGTTCCCGGTGTATCTGTTAATGTCATTGTTTCTTTTGTGTGTGTAGTTTGTTTATTGATTCTACATTGTGGACAGTTTAAAACATATCCTTTTATCATTTTCGACATATTTTTCCAAATGTAACGCTGTTTAAGTTTTAAAGTTGTCTTTCTGACACCTAAATGTCCTCCATGCGTTGAATCATGATACTCTGATATTAATTTTAATTGTGTATTTTTGCAGTTAATCCTTTGAAGATCTCGGTATATAATTATTTGTAAATTTGTGTTTCGTTCTTTCTGTAATTTGTTCAGTAATGTTTTGAACTCTTCCATGGCCATGGATTTGAATATTTCATCATTTTTGTTCATTGCTAGCTCTTTTATTCCTTTTTTATTGGTTTTTGTTAACAGTTTCTCCAAAGACAAATCTATGTTCATTGGATTATCGCTGTAACTCACAGTTATTATGTCTTTTCCAATCTCAATTGCTGGTTTCTTCTTTTCTTTGAGTAGTGCAAACTTAAGTTTTCTTATATTTTTTATATCTGTGAGTGATGTACATTCCCAAATCAAAAGTTGATCAGGCTTTGGATGAGGGCTGTCATCATCTATAATTTTATTGTTTGAGTTTTTGTTGCTTAAAAGTTTTTGTTTGCTCCTGGTAATAGCAAGAATTTTATGGTCTCGTTCGGGTGTCGTGGGAATTAAAGCCTTTAAAGAATCGCTGTTGAGTTTTATTCTGGACAATGCGTCAGCATTTGTGTTCATCTTCCCTTTTTTATAAGCGATCTCAAAATCGTAATCACTGAGATCCATGCGAATCCTTGTCATCTTTGAGGATGGATTCCGATGTGAAAAAAGTGATACTAACGGTCTGTGGTCAGTAACAACAATAAACTTTCTTCCATACAAATATGGTCTAAAGAAATTAATTCCCCAGTGTATAGCAAGTAATTCTTTTTCGATAACTGGTTTCTTCAAATCGTGTGTCGAGAGTGTAGCGCTGGCGTAGGAAATAGGCAAGTCGTTTCCTATTTCTCCTTGGGATAACACTGCTCCCAACGCATAATTAGATGCGTCCGTTGTTAGCACGAAAGGCTTTGAAAAATCTGGATATTGTAATATTGGTGGTTTCAGTAAACAATTTTTTAAAGTTTCAAAAGCTTTTTGGCACTCAGGTCTCCATTCAAATTTGCTGTTCTTTTTCAGAAGTGCATTCAAACTCCTTGCTTTGTCTGCAAAATTAGGTATAAATCGACGATAATAATTGCAAAATGCTACATATCTCCTCACTTCATCTGCGTTTGTAGGTACGGGATAGTTTTTTATCGCACTATCCTTGGCTGGATCAGTTCTTACACCTTTATCGGTTATGAGATGTCCCAGGTAAACCACTTCAGGTTGTAGAAAACTGCACTTCATAGCATTTAACTTTAAGTTAAATTTTCGCAATCTTTTAAAAACGTTGCACAAATTGTCGTTGTGATCTCTCAGTCCAGAGCCAAAAACGATTATGTCGTCCACATATAAAAATGCAGATGCGTCCAATCCACTGAGAGCTATTGTAAGCATTCTCTGAAAACTGTTTGACGATATCTTCAAACCAAAAGGCAAACGTTTAAATTGATAGTGACCATTCGTTGTTGAAAATGCCGTCACCGGGCGCGAATCCGTGTGTAAATTAATCTGATGGAAAGAACTCGTCATATCCAATGTGGAAAAATACTTTGCTCTTCCTAGTCGATCTAATATATCTTCAATTCTAGTTAACGGAAACTTATCATTCACAATTATTCAGCTTACGGAAATCCACTACTAAGCGCCATTTGTTCTTATCATCCTTTGACTTTTTTGGTACTACTAAAAGTGGTGAATTATATGGACTAACCGATGGTTCGATTACATCATCTCGTAGTAACTGATCGACTTGTTTATTTATTTCTTCCAACTGCGTCTGCGGAAGTCTATAATTTTTTATGTATACTGGTAAGGAATCTGTTATTTATATTTTTTGAGTGTAAAAATTGTACACACTTAACGGCTCCCCAGGCAAATGAAAAATATCTTGAAATTCTTCAAGAATTGTACGAATTGATTGTATAGCGTATGGATCATTTGTGCCGATGTCTAATCCAACAAGTAATGTCGAAAGCCTTTTATAATTTTTTTCTTTTGTAGCTTTAGAGTAATATATATGGTAATTTTTTAATGAGTTAAATTGACAATTCAGTTCTTTTAACTTTACGTCTTCATCAGTAGTATTTAACACCTTAACATGCACTTTACCATTAGCAGGAACTAAACAATTTGCTAGAAAGACTCCTTCAGATATTTCCTTATTGAGTATTATGCTATCCTCATCCACTTTCATATCAAGTGGTAATATCGTTTCCGATCTTGCAGGTATTAACAACTGTTTTTGCTGAACCGGCCTTGCATTCATTGGCACTACAATCTCTCTATTATTAATATTAAATGCTATGGTGTGTGTTTCAAAGTCTATTTTGCAGTAATATTTTGCTAAAATATCTCGACCAATAATTCCATCTGTATGTATGGGAAAATCATCTGCGACTACGTAAAAATCATGACACAATGTCTCTCCTTCAATTTCTAGCATAAGTTCTGAAGTCCCAATACATTGAATAGCTTCTTTAGTTATGCCAGTTAATCTTGCAGTATTTGTTTTGTTCACGTATGAAAATGTGTGTTTGCATATGGAGATATCAGCTCCGGTATCTATTAAGAACGTTAAACGCTTTTCCTTAGAATTCAACGAAATAAAAGCGTTTGTCATCAAAGTTACATTGAATATCCTTAATTTTGGGCCTCCTGGATGAATTCTTCCATCATCCGGCCGTCTGAGTTTCCCTGTTGACATATACATGGAAAAGCCTTATAATTTCTGACTTCCGTATGCTTGATTCTGCCATTTTTACCATTATTGTATTTCACATTGCCCTGTATATTTTTATATTCTGCATTCTTATTGTTGTTTCCTTGATAGTTATTGCGATTATTGCTGTGACCATTGCTGAATTTTTTTCGGTCACCTAGATTTCCATAATTATCCCTGCATCGATTACCGATATTGTATCGTGTATTGTAATTGTTTTTGTACGAGTTATTGTAATCGTTATAATTGTATCTATAACTTTTTCTATAAGGTTTACTTTGTTCATTTGATCTATTTGTTCTATTTACAAAGAATACATCCTTCGTATCCAGACCTAAACTTCTCTCGGCTGTAATACATCTTTGGGTCGCCTCATTTAAGCTTGAAGGCATATTAGCCAATAAAATTGGCTGATATTCAGCGTTAACCCCTTTCATAAAAACATTTAATGCCATACTCTCATTAACTTTGTATATCGCATCCTTGGTTTCTTGAGACGGGTTCTTTAAATTTCCTATTTCAAAACGATTCAACTCATCACAAAGTTCAGATATCTTTTCCCTAAATGAAGTCATTGTTAAATGTCCTTGCTTAGTTGTTCCTAATTCAGTTAATAGCTGTTGTAGCGTTCTTGGGTTTGGATAAGCATCTTCCAGTGCCTTTTTTAATTGTACAAATGTCGTTGGCTTGTTTGAACGACCTAAAATACTCCTTACTTGGGCTGATAACTTGAAATTATAGATGTACTTAATGAATAATTCTTTATCTTGCTCTTGTAGCAAATCATGCAGCAATTCTGCTTGAGATATAAAGTCTTCTAAATATTTGAATTCGCCTTTAAATACATGCAAATTTTTGCTAACCATTGACATGTCGAATTGTGCCATATTTACGTTATTATTTACTATTTCTTCTTTTATATTCAATTCATTAATCAAAACCGAAATTTCTATTTTCAATTCATTAAATCTCGCTTTTAAAAGATAATCATTCTCATCTTCACATTGGTAATCATTCACCGCATTGACCAATTCTTCTAATCTTCCTAATTTTTCTTCAACGTATTTTTTTGTAAAAATCTTATTTTTACTTTTCTTTAAATTCAATTTTAATTTTTCTAATTCATTAATGCATGCTTCTATCTCCATTTATATTATTTTGCAACTAATATTAATACTTAAAATAAATTGAACAGTGTAAACGATCCTTAATAAAAATTTCAAATTTAACGGTCGCTTAATATTGAACTAATGAGTACAGGGTTGCAAAAGTAGTATTTTTACAATGATGGTTACCAATTACTTTTAAACTAATTATTTATCAATCGGTTAACAATAATCATCATTTCATTTTGTTTTGATCGACATTTTGTAAATTCGTGGTGTAATCTTGTGTTTTTTTTTTTTTTTTGAAAATTAATAAAAATGTGAAATTTAAATATTTTATTGTGCTTTGTGTGTGAACTAAATTTCTAATTTATATTTTTATGATAAAATTTTACATTAATCGCATTTATTGTGTAAATTCTATGTTTTGCTCTTTTTAATTATTCCTGTGATGTTTCATCTGTTGTATTCTTCTTCTTCTTAAAAAGGAATAATGTTTGCATACCAAATAAAATAAAAAGAAATTTGGAAAAATTTTTATTTATGTAATTTTATTTTTCAATGTGGGTGTTTTGTGAACTTTTAGATCTCATTTGAGCTTCCACAGCATCTATTTGTAGCCAAATTTGTGTGGCTTTTTGCCAAGATGGTGGAGGATCTGCATTCACAGCTTCTTTGAGGGCTGCCAATTGTCGACGCAGGCGTACAATTCTGCCTCCTCTGCGGTGTTTAGGCTTTTCAGTAGGGGGAATCCGCGTCAGCTTTTCTTCTTTAATTTGCTGTTGGCGCTTGAAATATTCCTCCAGTGTCAACCTCTTAGGACCTTGGGGTAATGTGTCATGACAGGATTTGCTGCTCGATGCCGTGTTTGGCAGGATCACCATGTAATGTTGGCCTGCAACCTGTTGATGTTTTTGTGTAGACATGTATGTGTGTGTGGAAAATTGGGCCCTGCCTCAATTTGTTTGCCGGCGCTTACAAACGCCACTTGGCAGAAAAAGATGTTTTTTAAATTTTTCGAAGGCACAACTAGTTGCCAGCGATTTCCAGCTCAATAAAAAGAGCTTTTTGATTTTTTAATTTTACTAAAGTTTTAAAGCCGGTTTAGGCTCTTTCTAACTTCTGAACTTTATTTTCAATTTCATCGTCCTTATATATAAAACATAACGGTACTTAATCCTAGATTTTGTTTTCTTTATATATCCTTAAAAATAACAATAACAATCCTTAAAACTACAGCTGTTAATCAGCTGATCTACTTAGCCTAGTTACAGGTGATCAATACAAGGGTAGTTCACATGCATTAATTTATCGTAACATTACAATACTTCGTATCGTAATTGTTTTCACATTGGGAATTGCAAACACACACAACACAAAGAACCGATTTAATTACATTTTGAGCCATGTTCAGGCAAGCGGAATTTTAATCCTTGTAATTCGGAGCGGGTAAAAGTGTGTAAGTGTTTGTGAGTTCCAGAACCACAGCCATGCGGAGGCAACACATTAATAATGCCATTGAATGCCTGCTTTGCCATGTCATGCGTAACCTGAGAGAATTTGCTGCAACTTTCTTTGTTTGTCTGTATTTGTGTGTGTGTTTTTATTTTTTGGTTAAAATGTGTTCTACTTGATTGTGAAATCATGACGGAGATGCCTGCCTGCATGCATGTCAGAATGATCAAAAACAGTCTACCAACCAAAAAAACGGGTATTTATTTTACAAGATAAATACGATGACAGATTTGCTTTTTTTAATAAGAAATTTGAGATTGAGTTTGAAATGAGGTGATTAATTTCTAAGGAGCTGAGAAGTTATTTCCAATAGAGATTTTTATACCCAGCAAAACGAAAACTTAATACAAACGGATTACAAAGCCACTCGAAATATGAAGTTATTCTTTATAATAACTATATATTTGTCGACTTATTTGTGGCCATGGAATAACTAATTATTTTGCGTGACAAACCTCTGTTAAACTGATCGGCCCGAAATCCGATTTGTAATGAGTTTTTTGTTTAATTAAGTCTTATGTGTTATTTTCCCATTTACAGAAGACTTAAGATAAATGAAAAAAATGGACTTAGCAAAAGCCCAAGCCTACCAAATTTCACTAGGGATTTGAAAGGGTTATTAATAAGAGAAGTGTGGAGTGACCAGGAAAGAAATTTGTTTTTTTTTTTTTTTGAAAATTTATCGCTCGAATTTAAGGAAATTACAGAAAACAAGTTCCTATGAGAATCTCAAATTTCCACCAGCAAACGGTGACAGTGGCTATGAGCATGGTGTATCTGACCACAATACAGAAGATCGCCTCTCCATCGGTAAAAACCAATAATAACACAATAACACTAGGAAGTTCAACAGGTGTTTCGACTATAAAGATTGGACCTGCATATCCCATCTTTATATTAAGTCCAATTTTAATACAAATATGCATGAGACTGGTACCTCTCATGCATATTTGTATTTAAACATCTCTATGTGAGAAGTAGTGCCATTTAATTGGGACATGTAAAGCTTATAAAAATCGGACACCGTTTTCACACTTTACAAGAGTAGTCTAGATTTGTGCCTTTGCAGGAGAGAAACTAGAAACAATAGCGACCCTGTCTAATATAGATATAACAAGTAAAAAACATTAAGTTCGGCCGGGCCGATCTTTTAATACCCTCCACCTTAGGGTAAAGGAAACATTAGAACGATTATGACCCACAATAACCAATTTTTAGACAAATTCGTGGGAAAATGTGGTGAAAATCATCAAAATACTTAATATTGGGAGGTACTGCTATATGGGGCTATACAAAAACGTGAGCCTATACATACAATGTTTCACCACACAAGCTAGAACCCAAATACAAAATTTTAGACAAATCCATGAAAAAATGTGCCAAAAATCATCAAAATACCGAATATCGGGGGGTACAGGGGACAATGCCAAAACGTGGACCGATATATCTCATTTCCTGTACCAACCATCCTAGACACAATACAAATTGATCTGGTAAATTGTGACGCTCTGCGTCAAATAATGTGGGCTGTATCGTGATTCCAACAAACATACAGAGATACGGGCAGACAGAAGGAAATCGTTAAATCGACTTAGAATTTTAAGCTGATTATGAATATGTTCACTTTATGGAGTCTACGACGAATATTTAAGGATGTTACAAATGAATGACAAGTAAATATACCCTCCTTTCCAAGGTGGAGTGTATAAAAATGGTCCAAGATGGGGATAGTATAAGATACTCAACTCGTTGTTTATGGCTACATCGAAATAAAGATTTTTGCCTTAAGGTCTCTTCGAACGAAATCAATTTCAGAACATTTGAAGTCGATTTAGGGGTGTCCGGTTGGTGCGGATGATTACTGTCGAAGATGGTATCGGATTTCGTCCAAACTTGGTACATCATAATATCATGAAATTAGATCTGTTATGAAGACAGAATATATGGGTCACTCCTTCTGGTGCCTCCCACACAAAAGGTCAAAATTTTGAATAACCAAAACGATAATAGAATTGAAAAAAAAAAAACATCAGATTATCCGGCGCTTAAGTTCCGGCGGCGCTTGAGTTCTGGTGGCGCTTGAGTTCTGGTGGCCAACCGAAGGTGCACATTTTCAGTTGACCTCTTTATCAAGTAAACGCGATCATTTTGGTTGTTAACAAACTGCTGGACAACCAACGTTTTCTCATCGGAGAAAACCAAATTCAATAGTTCACCACTTTCGGTCAAGCGAACCATAACAGCCGATGGCATAACAATAAATGCCGAATATTATCGCGAAAATATTCTGAAGGTAGTATTAAAGCCTTGGGAACGCAAACATTTTGACCGCAGACCTTGGACATTCCAACAGGAACATCCACCATTCAGCACTCAGAACGCGCAAAATGAGGTTCCTCGCTTCATTTCCAGCGCACACCAAAATGACCACCAAAATCTCCGGATACCAATCCGTTGGACTATTGTGTCTGGAGTATTTTGGAAAGCAAGGTTGGCACTAAAAAATACCAAAGTGTCGATCACCTCAAGCAAGCGTTTAGCCGGGAATGTGCCAAAATACCGCAGAGCAACACTCGGGCAGCGTGTGAAGGCCATAATTCGTGCCAAAGGTGACCAATTCGAAAAAAACTTAAACTTATTCTAAAATTTTATGCTATTTCCGACATTCCTTGTTTTCATTCAATAAAATTTTAAAAAAAAAAAATGTAAAAATCATGGCACTTGACTTTGTTGCATTTTTTTTTCTCACCCTGTGTAAAGTGACCATTACATTTCACTTCTCTCCTCTTATTAAATCCAACCTAAAGTTACTACAACAAAACCTTCTTGGTGGCAACAATGAGTTAAATTGTTCTCCATAAGGTTTAATATTTGAACGGTTAAGATGCTAAGTTACCTAACCCATATAATTTCTTTGCCAAAGAAACCTAAACACAAACATACTTACACCCACCTTAACCGATCTGATTACCCCCGAACCAAAAGAAGATCTGACTGTTGACGAGCCGATAGCCGACGAGTCAACCGAGCCCCTTCTCCAGCTGATCTAATTACCCAGGAGGTGTAAGTGGTATTCAGTCCATATCAATAAAACAAGAATTGTAATGTATCTATCTGCATTTTGACAGAACTTCTACTTAGGGAAGTACAGGTCTTCAACAAATATGTAGACGGTATGTAAGAGATGTTCTGTATAGAAATACTCCTATCAATAGAAGACATACAACAAACAAAAGGAGTCTTTTAAGTCCTATAACAAATACTCTTCTCAGAGAAACCTTTAAATCTGAATTGATTGTATACAAAATCGCCCGGAATATAAAAATCTCAATTACATTTTTTATTGACTCTCCACATTCCTAAAGGCTTTACAAAGCGGCCACGAATGTATTTAATGATTTCTATTTTTCTCTCCCACCAATTGGCGGATTTCAACAAATACACACCTGGCACCCACATTTGATCTACTTACTATTGGGCGCCATTCGGTATGCTGTTTTTTTTTTCTTCTTCTCTTTTGAGTGTCATCATTACCAATGCAAACTGCAAATTCTCCACAAAAGGATTTAAACAAATATTTGTGCATTGTTAGCGAACAAACAGCGAGTTACGGGGGAACAAGAGAAGAGAGCGCACACGGAAATGGACGCCAGTGAATATGTCATGTTTACATTGGTAAAATGTGCGGTTTTTGACGTGCGGCCGCCGTTGGGCTTTTGTTAAAAGGACATGGTTTTATTTTTTAATTGAGCTGTAAACAAAAGTAAATACGGACAATTTTAATTGTAACTTTTGTGCAAATTGAAATCATCAACAAAAGGTAGGGCGATATGCCTGGGGGAGGGATTCGGGCTTTAAATACCCAGACATTTTATTTTTAAGTGGCTACATTAATTTTAATGAATTGTTATTATAACAGAGGGAGGGGGAATTCCCCAGGGGCAATAGAGATTTGAGTGAATGAAGTGTATTGCAGACTATTTAATGAAAGGATTTTCTTGGCCTGTCACCAGGGAAACTCAATGAAGTCCAGAGAGAGAGCTCAACTTTTTTTATTAAAAACAAAAAATGGAATTATGAAATGTTTAGAAAAGAAACACAATTAATTATGCAAATATCTTGAACGGTTAATAGTATCCGCATTCTGAACAGCAACTACCATTCTGAAGGGCCGTGAAGAGAATCTGTTCTTTAGTGCAAAATAAAATTGAACTTTCCTACCCTCAAAAATATCTCTCTTGAACATAACCGTCTTATATTATTTCCTCCTAAATATTAAGCACCACATCACAGAGCGTGAAAGCACCTAATGTTATGTACATTTGCCAGTAGTTAATGTTACACAAGCGTGAAAATGTGAACAATGAAATTCTTCCTGTCTAATGGCAGACACTGCGATAAGAGGCTTTTAGCATTCTCAGCAACAATAACTGTGAGATGATGTGTGTAATGAATGTTTCCTCAAATCTACAAATACATGTGTGTGTATATGTTCCGTGACTGTGTGCGTGTATATGAGTGTTTGCAAAAAGGGGGCGTGTATGCTCTTAGAATGTTCATTGTCGAATATTTTATGTTGTTCGGATAAAAGTGCACATTTATTCACCAAGTAGCACCAGTAGCAACAGCAGAAAACACCGCAAATCAAATCCCTCGGAGTTCATACACATGCCGAAACGTGTACGTGTATGGGGGTCTTAAAGATGATATTTGAAGATTCATTGGTTATGATAATGTATTTTGTGAGAATAAAATGGCACCAGCAGAAAGTAAATGCTTTTGCCGTGTTATAATCTACTGCCATAACCAGGGTAGAGATTTTTGATGGTCGGTTCCTTTCGATAAGGATGATGACGATATGAATGAAGAAACATTTTTCATAGTTAATTTTCTTTTCAAGAACAGATTAATTGGGGGTTGAATGATGTGAAGTGTGATGCATACTTTTAGGCAACCCAACACAAAACAGGTGGTCTATCAGGTGATGCGAATCCTATAAATCGAATTAGTAGACAATGAAATATTTATTATTTGGCTAAAACAAAGCATATCTACTTATTTGTCGAAAAGAAAAGTTTCGACAGAGTTTCTAGACGAAGAAGGCCTCCTACAGCTCTATTAAACGTAGAAAACCTTCCACAGGTCACCTAGACGCAAAGGATTTTTTATAAGTCTCCTAAAGACTAAAAACCTTCTACAGTCTTCTAGACATGGAAGACCTTTTACAGGTCTTTTAGACAGATAAGACATCCGGCAAGACATTTTTTCAAGTTTTCTAGATGTAGAAGACTCTCTACAGGTCTTCTACACGTAGAAGACGAAGACGACATTTTACATGTCTTCTAGACGTAGAAGACGAAGACGACATTTTACATGTCTTCTAGACGTAGAAGACGAAGACGACATTTTACATGTCTTCTAGACGTAGAAGACCTTCTACAGGTCCTCTAGATTTAGAAGACCTCTAGACGTAAAAGACCTTCTACAGGTCTTCTAGACGTAAAAAACCTTCAACAGGTTTTCCAGACGTAAAAATAACTCAAAATACCTTCTACATATATTCTAGACGTAGAAGACCTTCCACAGATCCCCACAACGTAGAAGACCTTCTACAGGTATTCTAGACGTGGTAGACCTTCTAAAGGTTTTCGAGACGTAGAAGACTCTCTAAAGGTTTTCTAGACGTAGAAGACCCTCTACAGGTCTTCTAGGAGGTATTTTCTACAGGTATTTTAGATGACGAAAATCTTCTGCAGAACTTCTAGACGAGGAAGGATTTCGAAAGGTCCTCTAGACGTTGTAGGCCCCCCTATAGGTCTTCTGTACGCAGCAGAGTAAGTAGGTCTGAAAACCTTCTACAGTATTCTAGACATGAAAGACCTTCTGCAGGTCTTTTAGACAGATAAGACTTTCGGCAAGTCTTCTGGTCGTAGAAGACATTTTACAGGTTTTCTAGATGTAAAAGACCCTCTACAGGTCTGCTAGGAGCAGGAGACCCTATTCAGGTATTTTAGATGACGAAAAGATTCTACAGAACTTCTAGACGAGAAAGGACTTCGACAGATCCTCTAGACGTTGTAGGCCCATTACAGGTCTTCTGTAAGCAGCAGAGTAAGTTGGTCTGAAAACCTTATACACGTCTTCTAGGCGTAGAAGATTTTATAAAGGTCTTCTGACGTAGACCTTATGACGTAGAAGACCTTCTACAGGTGTTCTAGACGTAGGGTCTACAGGTCCTTCTAGACATAGAAGACGTTCTATTAGTTTCCTAGAGGTTGAAGACCTTTCATAGGTCTTCTATATGTAGAAGACCTTCTGCAGGTCATCTATACGCAGAAGACCTTCTGTAAGTATTTTACACTTAGAAAACCTTCTGAAGAACTTTTAGGACCTACTGTAAGTGTTCCATGTGTAGAAGACCTTCTGTAGGTCCTCTATACCTGGAAGACCACCTATAGGTCTTCTATACGTAGAAGACCTTTAGTAAGTCTTTTATACGTAGAAGACCTTCTGTGAGTATTCTATACGTAGAAGATCTTCTATAAGTATTCTGTACGAAGAAGACCTTCTGTAAGTCTTCTATACGAAAAAGACCTTCTGTAAGTGTTCTATACGAAAAAGACCTTCTGTAAGTCTTCTATACGTAGAAGACCTTTTGTAGGTCTTCTATACGTAGAAGACCTTCTGTAGGTGTTTTATTCGTAGTAGACCTTCTGTAGGTGTTCTATACGTAGTAGACCTTCTGCAGTTCTTCCATACGCAGAAGACCTTCTGTACGTCTTCTATACGCAGAAGACCTTCTTCATCTCTTCCATACGCAGAAGACCTTCTGCAGGTCTTCCATACGCAGAAGACCTTCAGGTCTTCCATACGCAGAAGACCTTCTGCAGGTCTTCCATACCCAGAAGACCTTCTGCAGGTTTTCTATAGGCAGAAGACCTTCTCTAGGTCTTCTACACGTAGAAGACCTTCCATAGGACTTCTATACGTAGGAGACCTTCCATAGGACTTCTATGCGTAGAAGACTCTCTGTAGGTCTTCTATACGTGGAAGACTTTCCGTAGGACTTCTATTCGTAGAAGACTTTCCGTAAGACTTCCATTCGTAGAAGACCTTCCGTGGGTCTTCCATACATAGAATGCCTTCAAGTCTTTTAGACGTAGAAAAGCTTCTACAATTCTTTTAGATGTAGAAGATCTTTTACAGGGCTACTCGACGTATAAGAACTTCTGAACGTATAAGACCTTCTAGAGACCCTTGGACCTTATATTCTACTGAACTGAAATAAACTCATTTAAATTTAATTTTCTTTTTATTTCTGATTCGTTTAAGTAACAAAAAATAATGAATGTTTACTTTTTTGTTTTAAATTGATTTGATTTGGGGTTGGATTGGCATGACCAGTACGAGTCCTTGGTGTATCGTTACGCTTGATAACTTTAAGGAAATTTCAATTTTTTTAAGATAATCTGGTCTCTGCAAACAACTTTAGTTAACTACCTCTGGTGTTTGGCTCAATGACCCACCATCCGAACGACCGACACACCATGGCAAACACCAAACAAATATTTCTTTTCTTTTTTGTTCATTTACTTATGGCTGTGTGGTTTTCTTTTTTTTATGGTACATTATGGACCAAATGCTAAACAAACATTATCATCTTTGAGAGAGGGGAGAAATATTCCAAGGAAGATGGCCGGGGGGGAAATTTAATGCCGGGTGTTTCTTACTGCTTGGTATTATTTTCAATTTGCAACAATGTAGTTTTGGCTGGCGCTTGATTTGCCATGGCCAGTGTTTGCCAAGAGACCCACATTTTTTATCTTCATTTTTTTTTTGATTTGAACAGCTGGTTGCTGGCGCTCTTGCGCTTGATATTGCTGCTGCTGCTGGTGTTGCTCTTGATGATGGCGTTGACAGCAATGACCCACATTCATAAATCATAATTATTGATTTTTTTCGTTCACTCTCTACCCTTCTTTCCCACATTTTTTAATAATTTTTTGTTTTTGTTTTTATACCCTACAACACTATGTGTTGGGGGTATTATAAGTTTGATTGGGCCAAAAATTATGTAACACCTCGAAATATTGGTTTCCCACATAGGAAAGTATATATGGATCTTCCTAGCTCGCCGAGCTGAGTCGATCTAGCTATGTATGTCCGTCCGTCCGTCTGTCCGTCTGTCCATGTTAATTTGTAATCACTCTACAGGTCGCAATTATGGCCCAATCTTCACGAAATTTAGAATGTAGGTGGGGCTTGGACCAGAATAGAACCCTATTGCTTTTAGAGATGATCGCCAAATGTTTAGGGGTTGAAATGGACCAAATACTGAAAAAATGTCGGATTTTGCAGTCGCTCTACAGGTCGCAATTATAGACCAATCGACGCAGAATTTCGCATGTAGATAGAGTTTAGGGCGGGGAAGACCCCTACCAATTTGGGTGGTCATCGGATAATATTTAGCGGGTAAAATAGACCATATCTTTTGTGTTGAAAAAAAATCAAAATTTTTCATTAAACCGCGAATATTTTAAATCCCGGCGAAATCACAAAGCCATCACAAGATTACTTCTGACCTTTACATTGATGTTATTATCCAACAAATCGGATATATAGCAAAATATGTGCGATATATATCTCTATCAAAGAAGATATGCTTGAAAGATCTCTTATATGTCGAGAACGGCTGAACTGATTTCGACAGTTCTCATTAATTCAGAATGGCCTCTTGGCAAGAAAGAAAAAACGTCTAAAAAATTGCATAAAAATATCTCTCTAAAGATGAAAATATTGATTTTGTACAATTTTCTCATATTTTTTCAATTTTGTCACATTTTTGGCATATTTTCATTTTGAATTAAACATTTGGTAATATTTCTACAGCTAACAAAACTAAGTAGTTAGGATATCAGGATATCATATACAGATCTCATTTATGGCCCGATCCTTACGAAATTTTGCATGGGGATAAGATGAGGGTCAGAATAGAAGCCTACTCTTTTTGGAGATGATCGCCATATATTTAGGGGTTGAAATGTACCAAAAAAACTGCAAAATTGTCGGCAGGTCGTAATTATCGCCCGATCCTCATGCACATTTGAATGGGGGTTACGGACATTGCAAAAGCCAAGCAGTTTCGGATGGCCATCCAAAAATATTCAATGTGTGAAATAGTTTGCCAACTTTTGTAGACAAAATACGAAAATGTCCATTCCGGTGACTTTTTGGAGAATTGACATATACAGGAAAGACGCACTTCCGACTATTTCGTTAACGCTGATTTCGTTGAAGAATATAGTCAAATGTCTGTATCTCATATAGATGCGTTTCAGTCAAAAACCAATAATAAATGTTAATCTTTTGCCATATCTGAGAGGTTATAGGTCTTTGGGAAATATTAGTTCCAGATCTTGGAAGACCATTTACGTGCAACATCTACCAATAAATTGGAAATGAGCAAATTAGTTAAAGTTGCTATTATTTGAAAATTAGAGAACGAAACCTGATGGTTTTCTTTTATTATTTGTCACAATATCTTGTGGAATTCTTTTGAGTATCTCGCCTATATAAACTGTATGGTTTATTATAGTGTTGTAGGGTATTCAACTGTCGGCCCCGCTCGACTGTAGCCTTTGCTTACTTGTTTTTTTCATCAGTTTACATTTTCCCATTATTAAATACAAAAAAAATATTTTGTGTACATTTTGTTTTGAAATATGCAAAAAGTTTTCACAACAACTGACCAAGAAAAAAATTGGAATTTGAGTTTTGTTTTGTTTTGCTTTGCTTTTAATACGGTAATTTTTAATTGATTTTGTTTTTTTTTTGAAATGTATTGAAAATAATGCTGCTGAAATATATGAGAAAAAGAAATGCGTTTTAGATTGCGATAATAAATCTTGGAATTATTATGAATTCACTTATCCGTATAAGCCAATTAAGAGCGCAAATTAATTATTTAGAAGATGAACATATTGCAACAAATCTATGGAAAAATAAATAAAAGGTGGTCTAGTTATAGGAGATCTGTAAAAAAAATCTTTTATCTGAAAAAAAAAAATACTGTAACAAGTTCGTCTTTAGATGACATGTACGGGGTGAGATAAAAAAAAACTGCAACGAATTCAAACGCCATCACTTTTAATTTTTTTTTTATTAAATGTTATTGAATGAAAGCAAAAATGTCGGAAATAGAATTAAATTTTAGAATAAGTTTAGATTTTTTGAAATTGGTCATCTTTGGCACACGCTGCCCGAATGTTGCTCTGCGGTATTTTGGCTCATTCCCGGCGAAGCGCTTGCTTGAGGTGATCGAAACTTTAGTATTTTTAGTGCCAACCTTGCCTTCCAAAATACCACAGACACAATAGTCCATTGGATTGGCATCCAGAGATTTTGGTGGCCATTGTGCGCTGGAAATGAAGAGAATGTAAGCGTTCTTGAGTGGCGCGTGCTGAGTGCTATGGCTGAATCCTGTTGGAATGTCTAAAGTTTGCGGCCAAAATGTTTGCGTGCCCAAGGCTTTAATACACCCTCCAGAATATTTTCGCGATAATATTCGGCATTTATTCGGATGCCACGGTCGGTTAATAAGAGCGAAGAGTTTAGATTTGTTCGAATTGGTCACATTTGTCACGAATTATGGTCAATGAAATCGTCACAAGCTCCCCGAATGTTGCTCTGCGGTATTTTGGCCCATTCCCGACGAAGCGCTTGCTTGAGGTGATCGACACTTTGGTATTTTTTTAGGGCCAACCTTGCTTTCCAAAATACTCCAGACACAATAGTCCAACGGATTGGTATCCAGAGATTTTGGTGGCCATTGTGCGCTGGAAATGAAGCGAATGTAAGCGTTCTTGAGTGGCGCGTGCTGAGTGCGATGGCTGAGTCCTGTTGGAACGTACAAGGTCTGCGGCCAAAATGTTTGCGTGCCCAAGGCTTTAATACACCCTCCAGAATATTTTCGCGATAATATTCGGCATATATTCGGATGCCACGGTCGGTTAATAAGAGCGAAGAGTTTAGATTTGTTCGAATTGGTCACATTTCTCACGAATTATGGCCAATGAAATCGTCACACGCTCCCCGAATGTTGCTCTGCGGTATTTTGGCCCATTCCCGACGAAGCGCTTGCTTGAGGTGATCGACACTTTGGTATTTTTTAGGACCAACCTTGCTTTCCAAAAAACTCCATACACAATAGTCCAACGGATTGGTATCCGGATATTTTGATGGCCATTGTGCGCTGGGAATGAAGCGAGGAACCTCATTTTGTAACCATTCTTGGGTGGCGCGTACTAAGTGCGATGGTGCTGAATCCTGTTGGAATGTCTAAGGTTTGCAGCCAAAATGTTTGCATGCACAAGGCTTTAATACACCCTCCAGAATATTTTCGCGATAATATTCGGAATTTATGCTGATGCCACGGTTGATTAATACGAGCGGAGAGCGACCATCGGCTGTTATCACCATGACCGGGGCTTGAGTTCTGGTGGCCAACCAAGTTAACACGATCATTTTGTTTGTTTACAAACTGCTGGACAACGAATATTTTCCCGTCGGAGAAAACCAAATTCGGCAGTAAGTATGTAAGTTCCTGCACTTTTTAGAATTTCAATGGCTTTACCCCGAGCTCATTTTTCAATATTTGCCGAATGGAATATAGCGATAAGTTCAGCTCAGGAGCCATTTTTTCGGTCACTGCGTCGCGGGTTTCGATCAAGTCGCTTCTTTACTTTTCGAACCATTTCTGCTGATGTTGCTGTTTTCTTCCGTCCACTTCCTTGACGTCGGGCTACTCGACCAGTATCACGGTAACGAGCGATGGTACGAGACACAAAAGATTTATTAACATTTAAATGCTGGAGTGAGTGCTCTAACGATAGCCACTTGTGGTTTTCCAGCCAAATATAAAGAAAACACACTATCACGCTTGAATTCCATTACGAATAACTTCTTCTCTGGAAAATTCTCACCAAAATGCTTTTGTACGCTTGTAAACAATATAATGAGCTGTCACTGGAATAATTGTAACAGCTGTCGAACGAGTGGCTTAGAAATGGCAGCTGTCTGAAGTTGGTTCCGGTTTTTTCAGCTCACCTTATAAAAAGTCTTCTTTCTATAATAGACCCCTTACAGGTCAATTATCGATAGAATATTTGTAAGAGTTCTTCTATCAGTTGAAGATCCTTTAAAGGTCTTTGTACCGGCAAAAGCTTGTTTGTCTACAAACAACCAATTTTGACTTTTCACTCAAAATTACTTTCAGTAAAAATCCCCTGCGTCACCACACAAAGCAACATTTCAAAGTCAACAATAAAAAAAAACTGCCTTTTCGAATTAGGCAATATTTAATAGTCATGACAACCACATGGAAACAAAAAGTTGACCGGAATTAAAGAAGTCTTAGAAATTATGTACGTATGCGTTGATTGATTTGTTTTAAACATATTGATGTCATTCCATCTTGTTTGACGTCAGAATCCAATATGAGAAAAATAAAATGCCAACACTGTTTGAAAAATTGAAAAACAAAAATTTGTTTTAGCCTCAAAATATAAAGAAAAAAACAATGTTGTATTGGAAGTTAATTGAAAAAACAAAAAAAAAAAACAAAAGAGAAAATCGACTTCATTAGCATTTGATATAAAACATTAATGAAGAAATAGGATTTTAAATGACCTCTCGTCGCTACAAAAACTTATTTTGCAGTCGTAATTATGCTCAAATTTAAGTTACGTTGGTGTAATGTGGTCTACATAGACAATTGTTATTTTACTGACTATTTTCGGTCCGAATTATTTATACCCTCCACCAGTTGGAAAATAACTCAGGAAAAATATGGCTGTTATTGCCGAAAATGAAATATTTGAGCAGTATGTCAAGAGTACAAATACAATTCAAAATTCAACAATTCTATAAAAAATGGTAAGCTACATGAATAGAGAGGCCTTTTCGAAATCGAAACACCGAATTTTAAGTAATTTTATTAGAAAATTTGGCTAAAATCGGAGAAATACTCAACCTACGTGGACCATTTTCTGTCGAACATGCAAATGTGCCGTTATATAAGGACTATAGGAAAACATGGACCTATATAAACCATATTGTCACAGGAAATAACATATATACAGTTTCCTTTAGACGCTATTGCTAAAATCCTCAAAACTACAATTATCAAGAAGTCCAGTGGGAATAGCCATTCCAATAGAAACTGAGGCTAAAATGATCAAAATACCCTAGGTCTCTTTGGATTGAATCCGTTTCAGGACATTTGGAGTCGATCTAGTTATGTCCGTCCGGTCCGTCCGTCTGTCCGTCTGGCTGGTGCGCACGATAACTCTCGAAAGGAGAATCCGATTTGGTCCAAACTTCGTACATCGTAATATTTTTCTCAAACTTAGACCGAGTTCGGAGATAGGCACTACCGGTCCACTCCGTCTGGTACCTCCCCCACAAAAGGTCGTATTTTCGAAAAAAATATATTTTCTGAATAGAAAGAGAAACGATCATCCGATTTTGCTCCAACATTGTACATCCTAATATCTGCGTAAGTGCTAGGTCAGGTGTGGAAATCGGCAATATCTGTCCACCACTCCATGCTTCACAAAGTCCTTTGGTAGTTTGATTTATCTGATGGTCATTTGGAAAATATTTTTTTAATCCACGTTGATTTGTATTTTCAAAAATCCATTTCTAAAATTTTTTAAAAAATTTAAAACTATTGGTCCACAGTTCTTTAGAAATATATTCTTAAAAAACTGTATTCTTGGTTCACAGGACTTTTCCAAAAAATATTCCTAAAAATTCCTTATTAATACTCTAAAAATTTATTTTCAATTAATTCCTCTATCGATGTTCTTGGTTCACAGGACTTTTCCAAAAATATATTCCTAAAAATTCCTTGTTAATTCTCTAAAAATTTATTTTCAATTAATTCCTCTATCGATGTTCAAGAAGTCTTTTAGATAATATCCATTGAAAATCCGCACTTATGAGCCCGAATATCCCCTACAAAATCTTCTTTAAATTCACAATTCAAAATCATATATGATATTCTTATATTTTTTAAAGAACCACGATTTTCGGTCTAACAGTACTCCCTTTTTTTTTATTCGCGATTTTAGATCTCAAGGTCATTTGGAAAATATTCTTTACAAATATATGATTAATGTTCGACAAGTCCTTTAACAAAATTAATTAAAACAAGTTAAAAAGCAGTAATTTCGGCCGGGCCGAACTTTGAATACCCTCCACCTTTTGGAACGAATTTAAAAAATTCTTAAAAAATTCTGTTAAAATTTAAAAAATACCAAATATAGCCGTCTATTGTGGTCTATACGATGTGGACCTACATAGGCATTGTTTGTCATAAGCCATTACCATATTCAAACTCGAAACTTGAAATAAACAGTGAATAATGTAGCTAAAATCGTCAAAATATCGCATATAGGGAGGTACCGTTATATCGGAGCTGTACGAAGACCTGCACCTGCATAGACAATAACCTGTCGCAGGCTATAACATCCATTACGAACTTCAAATTCCACATCTCAAACAATTTCGATGGGTATTGTACCTATACTCGTCAAAATACCGAATATAGGAAGGTACTGGTATGTGGGGCCTATACGAAGACCTGGACCTGCATAGACAATTTTCTGTCACAGACTGGAGTTTCCATTACGAACTCTAAATGCGTAATTTGAAAAAATGTTGGTGAATAAAGACGCTAAAATCATCAAAATACCAATTATCGGGAGGTACAGTTATATGGGGGCTATATGAAGACGTGGACCTGCACAGACAATTTTCTGTCTTAGGCTGTAGTATCAATTTCGAACTTCAAATATCAAATTTGAAACCATTCCGGTGAATAATGTCGCTAAAATCATCAAAATACCGAATATCGGGAGGTACCGTTATATGGGGGCTATATGAAAACGTGGACCTACATGACCCCTTTACGAAATTAACCTACCTACTGTAAAAATAAACCTGTGTGCAAAATTTTAGCCTTGTATCTCAATTCGTTCGAAAGATAGCGTGATTACAACAGACAGACAGACGGACAGACAGACAGACGGACATCGCTAAATCGACTTAGAATTTTACGCTGAATTTTACGCTGATCTTGTGTTGATGGAAACATTGAGATGTACCATGTCTGGAATGGAATCGGATGTTGATTTTGCTTTATATGAGCTTCATGGATAGTCAAAATGTTGAGCCTTTGTGGGGGAGGTACCGGAACGAGTGGACCGATATATCCCATCTTCACAACTGATCTTTTGTTAGTAGAAATAATGGGATGTGTGAAATATAAAGAGTACTTGATGGTTATTTCGGATTTTATAAACGTTTTGGTTATTCAAAACTTTGACCCTTTGTGGGGGAAGTACCAGAAGGGAGGGTCCGATCTCTACCGTTTTTATAACAGATATTGATAGAAATATTCAGATGTGCTAAGTCTAAAGGGAATCGGATGTTAATTTCGTGTTTTATGAACTTAAGGGATGTTCAAAACCTTTTTTTTTTGGGGGGGGGGGAGTACCAGAAGAAGTGTACCGATATATTCCATCATAACACCAGATCTTGGGTTTATAAAAATGTTGGGGTGTGTGAAATTTGAAGACAATCAGGCTCTTACATCACATTTATTATAAGAATTATAATTATTCAAAATGTTGACCCTTGTGGGGGAGGTACTTGATGGAGTGGACCGATATTATCCATTTCCGCACCTGTCCTAACACTGATGCAAATATTAGGATTTGCAAAGTTGGGGCAAAATCGGATTATCGTTTCTCTTTCTGTGCAAAAAAATATATTTCTTGAAAATCTTGACCTTTTGAGGGGTATGTACCAGAAGGAGTGAACTCGATCTAAGTTTGACAAATATTTGGAGCAAATCGGAAACTCCCAAAATGTACTGAAACGGATTTGGTTCAAAGAGACCTAGGTTTAAACCGTTACTTCGACTAGGCACGTTTTGGCCGTATCAAATGATATATACCCCCTCTAGTCATATGGCTGAGGGTATAATTACGATTGTTCTTCTACACCACCTTTGTTGGAATTGCTTTAAAAATCCTCAATTTTTAGTTCTAGGTCATTTATTTTGAAAAAAATTAAGATTTCAGTGGAACTAAATATTCAATGTTCTGCCACCGGGCTAGAGCACATTATAAACTGCAAATACCAATTTTTTACAAATATATCTCGGCATTTACAGTTGTATGGGGGCTATACACAAACGTGAACCTATACAGCCATATGGCTGAGGGTATAACTAGCCATATGGCTGAGGGTATAACTACGATTATTCTTCTACACCACCTTTGTTGAAATTGCTTTAAAAATCCCCAATTTTTAGTTCTTCGGTCATTTATTTTGAAAAAAATCAAGATTCCTGTTTTCTATTTTTTTTTTTGGAGACTATGCTTAAAAAATTCTCAAAGCATATTCGAAAAATTTTTAGAATAGATATTTTAGAATCCGCTATTATTTGGTATAATTACGACTGTTCTTCTACACCACCTTTGTTGAAATTACTTTAAAAATCCTCAATTTTTAGTTCTTAGGTCATTTATTTTGAAAAAAAAATTAAGATTTCTGTGGAACTAAATATTCAATGTTCTGCCACCGGGCTAGAACACATTACCAATTTTTTACAAAAATATCGGCATTTACAGTTGTATGGGGGCTATACACAACGTGAACCTATACAGCCATATGGCTGAGGGTATAACTAGCCATGGTTCTTCTACACCATCTTTGTTGAAATTGCTTCAAAAATCCCCAATTTTTAGTTCTTCGGTCATTTATTTTGAAAAAAATCAAATCATTCCTGTTTTCTATTTTTTTGGAGAATATGCTTAAAAAATTCTCAAAGCATATTCGAAAATTCTTTAGAATAGATATTTTAAAATCCGCTATTATTTGGACTGTGACTAAAGGAACAATGACGTTGGGCGCCATTGAAATACCTTATAGGCGATTTAATAAAATCTCACTTACTTTTAACTTCTGTTTTCATCGCCCACTTGTTTTATTGCATCGCTTACCTGAAAGAAAACGGAAAATAAAACAAAATTAGAATTATTATTTATTTCTTGAAATTTTGTTTGTAAACAAGTCACAACGTCTACAGATACGATAATCATCCTCCATATATTTGTCTAAGAGTTATTACTCTTCTGTCATATTCGTATTCCATAAGTTGTAATGTGTCTCCAACAGACTTTTAGTGTTTTATACACCATTCATGCAGGTTTTTTTTTCCTTTTTTGGTAAGCCCTTTGTTCTCACAAAAAGTTTTCCAGTCTATCCCTGTCAAATTATGCGACGCGACATGTTTTTGTTATTATTCACAACAAATGTTACCCAGCAGCAGATCCAGAAGAAAAGAACATTTTTTGAATTTTGATTTTCTCTTCCATTTTGTTTTTCTATCATTGCATATTGATATAAATAATAACAAGGAGAATAAAGTGAGGGATTAGAAAAAAAAAAAAAAAACGCCAAGATACATAAAACACAATGGCACATTTGTTTTGAATAATAAATTTTTGTTTTGCTTGAAAAAAAACGCAAAATAAATATAAAAATACATTTATATTTAACAAAAAGAAAACAAAAATGATAATGGAAATCTTTGAAGATAAATCACATCAAAAAAGACGGCTGTATGTAAACATTTTATAAATAATTACAAATTGATAAAAAGCAAGCGTTGTTGTCTGTTTTGCAGCATAATTTCCAACAATTATTAAGGACCGCATATTTGGATTGCTCTAATGTTTTTGTCATACTTTCATGGCACGTGGCACTTTCCCTCTAACTGGGAGATGATGAAAATCCCCAGATGTGGAAATTCAAAACAACCAAAAAAAAGGAAAAAAAATATAAAAAACAGAAATTATTCCTGGGCACACATGTCTTATGTCACCTCTTAAATGGAGTTGGAACTGCCAATGGCAACCGGCAGCCAGCCAGCCAGCCTTTTTTATATTCAACAACATATTCTATAGCATTAATGCCCATTATGCTTGAGGATTACTGCGTCGTTAATACTGGTTGTAAGCGTATAATAAATGGTGTGATTCTTAAAGGAATTTCGATGAGATTGAGAGGCAAACAACATTAGGAGAACAAAAACCAAAAAGGACAAATCCTTTCAACGATTTTACTTGGGTGAGAAAAACGACAGCATCAAAACAAAGCTATAATTTGTATTTCATGGAAAATGCTGTGTTAAGTGCGTAATTCCATAGGAGTCTTATGGAAGACAACCATTTAAAAACACAGACAGACAGGAGGAAAAATTCTTACACATGTTCATGAAAATAATATCGATTTTAATTAGCCAAGACAACATTAAGTGGAAAAAAGGAAAAAAAAAACATTAAGTTCGTCCGAGCCGAACGCTTAATACCCTCCAACTTAGGGTAAAGGAAACATACCTGAATTCCCTTTAAACTTCAGACTGTTTGCATAATGCAGTTAAATTTATCAAAAAAAAAAGAAGGAAAAAAGAAGTAAGTTCGGCCGGGCCGAACTTTGAATACCCTCCACAATTTGGATCGAATTAAAAAAATTTACAAAAAAATAAAAGCCATTAAAAATTATTTTAAAATCTTTAAAATATCTAATAAAGGAAGGTGATATATGGGGGGATATACGATATTGTGGACCTATATAGACAATTCTTTTTGAGGGGGTAAAATGCCCACAAGGGACTCCTTTTGTGGATTTTCAGACAATTCCGTTGAAAAATGTGGGTAAAATCATCAAAATACCGAATATCGGGGGGTACCGTTATATGGGGGATATACGATGTCGTGGACCTATGTAGATAATTCTCTGCCGAGGTATAAAGTACCTACAAGGAACTCTTTGTGTGGATTTTCAGACAATCCCGTTGAAAAATGTGGGTAAAGTTATCAAAATACCGAATATCGGGGGTACCGTTATATGGTGGACCTATATAGACAATTCTCTCTCAGGGGGTAAGGCACTCACAAGGAACTACTTGTGTGGATTTTAAGACAATTCCATTGAAAATGTGGCTAACATCATCAAAATGTCGAATATCGGGGGGTACAGTTATATGGGGGATATACGATATCGTGGACCTATATAGACAATTCTTTTTGAGGGGATAAAATGCCCACAAGGGACTCCTTTTGTGAAATTTCAGACAATTTCACTGAAAAATGTGGCTAACATCATCAAAATACCGAATATCGGGGGGTACCGTTACATGGGGGCTATACGATATCGTGGACCTATATGGACAATTCTCTGCCGAGGTATAAAGTACCCACAAGGAACTCCTTGTGTGGATTTTCAGACAATTCCGTTGAAAAATGTGGGTAAAATCATCAAAATACCGAATATCGGGGGGTACCGTTACATGGGGGCTATACGATATCGTGGACCGATATAGCCCATCTTCGAACTTGACCTGCCTGCAGACAAAAGAGAGATCTGTGCTAAATTTTAGCTTCCTATCTTAATTCGTTTAGACTGTAGCGTGATTACAACAGACGGACAGACGGACGGACAGGGCTAAATCGTCTTAGAATTTTACGCTGATCAAGAATATATATACTTTGTTGGGTCTGACATGAGTATTTCGAGGAGTTACAAACGGAATGACAAAGTTAATATACCCTCCATAGTATGGTGGAGGGTATAAAAAACATAAGGTGAGTGAGGCCGTTATATGGAGCCATACCAAAACGAGGTTCCCGAACAATTTTATACTTCAAGGATTGCCATGTATAAAATCTTCTAAAATACCAAATGTGAAACAATTATGTGGGTAAATGTGACAAGGATTATTAAAATACGGAATATCGGTGGGTATCGTTACATGTGCGCCATAGAAAAACGTGGAACTAAATATTCAATGTTCTGCCACCGCGCTAGAACCCATTATAAACTGCAAATAATAATTTTTATTAAAACATCGAATATCGGCAGGTATCGTTGTATGGGGGCTGTTTAGCTCAGACAGGGGCTCCGCCGATGGGAGTGAAACGCCGAATGCGTCGAGCAGTGGACCTGTGGCAACAATATACCTCTCTATGCACATCGATATGTGCTTACAAACGATATTGCGGGTGTTGTCTGCCCGAATGACAGCGAAATACTACATGATGTCTAAAGGAGGCGACAGAACAAGTGACAAATAATTACTCGTTAAAATGTCAAAGGCGATAGCACAAGGTTGCAATAAACCGTAGCGCATACATTTTAACGAATAATTAAGGACCAAACCAGGGGTCAATAAAAAGCAATATTTAATGCAATTTTTAATTAAACAGGGGCTATACCCAAACGTGTACCAATACATACAATGTTTCGCCACCGGAGCTAGAACCCATTTTGACCCACAAATAAAAACCTTTTTGACAAATCCGCGAAAAAATGTTGCGAAAATCATCAAAATGCCGAATATTGGGAGGTACCATTGTAAGGGTCTATACCAAAAACGTAAATCTATATATAAAATGTTTCGCCACAAGAGCTAGAAACCATTATGACCTACAAAGACAAATTTTTAGACAAACCCGTGAAAAAAAAACTCGCAAAAATCATAATATACCGAATATCGGGAGGTACCATTGCATGGGGTGTATGCCAAAACGTGGACTTATACCTTCAATGTTTCGCCACACGAGCTAGAACCCATTACACCCCACAAAGACCAGATACTTGAAAAAATGTAACAAAAATCATCAAAATATCAAATGTCGGCAGGATACCGTAACATACCAAAACGTGGAACTATTAATACAATGTTTCGCCACCGGAGCTACAACCCATTACAGGGTGAGATAAAAAACAGCAACAAAGTCAAACGCCATAATTTTTACATTTTTTTAAATTTTATTGAATGAAAGCAAAAAATGTCGGAAATAGCATCAAATTTTAGAATAAGTTTAGATTTGTTCGAATTGGTCACCTTTGGCACGAATTACGGCCAATGAAACCGTCACAGGCTGCCCGAATGTTGCTCTGCGGTATTTTGGCCCATTCCCGGCGAAGCGCTTGCTTGAGGTGGTCGACACTTTGGAATTTTTTGGTGCCAACCTTGCTTTCCAAAATACTCCAGATACAATAGTCCAACGGATTGCACTCCAGAGATTTGATAACCATTGTGCGCTGGAAATGAAGTGAGGAACCGCATTTTGTAACTATTCATAGGTGGCGCGTGCTGAGTCCTGTTAGAATGTCCAGGGTCTGCGCCCAAAATGTTTGCGTGCCCAAGGCTTTAATACACCCTCCAGAATATTTTCGTGATAATATTCGGCATTAATTCTGATGCCACGATCGACTACTACAAGCGGAGAGTGACCATCGGCTGTTATGGCGGCTAAAACCATCACCATGGCTGGCGCTTGAGTTCTGGTGTCCAACCGAAGGTGCATATTTTCAGCTGACCTCTTCGGCAAGTAAACACTGGACAACGAATGTTTTCTCATAGGAGAACACCAAATTCGACAGTTCACAACTTTCGGGCAAGCGAAGCAAATCTTTAGCTCACTTGAACCTATTTTCTTTCTTTTGCGGTGTAAGTTCTTGCACTTTTTAGAATTTCAATGACTTTACCCTGAGCTCATTTTTCAACATTTTCCAAATGGAATATTGCGATATGTTCAGCTCACGAGCCACTGCGACGCGGGTTTCGATCAAGTCACTTCTTTACTTTTCGAACCATTTTTGCTGATGTTGTTGTTTTCTTCCGTCAGTTTCCTTGACGTCGAATTACGCTACCAATATCACGGTAACGAGCGATGGTACGAGACACAAACGATTTATTCAAATTTAAATGCTAGAGTGCTCTAACGATAGTCACTTGTGGTTTTCCAGCAAACTATAAAGAAATCACACTATCACGCTTGAATTCCATCACGAATAACTTTTTTCTGGAAAATTCCCACCAAAATGCTTTTGTATGCTTGTAAACAATATAATAAGCTGTCACTGGAATAATTTTAACAGCTGTCGGACGATAGGCTTAGAAATTACAGAAGTCTCAAGTTGGTTGCAGTTTTTTCATCTCACCTTGTACTTTTTATTAATCCACGGTCTGGTGTGAAGATGGAATATATCGGTCCACTCCTTCTGATATCTCCTCCCAATGGGTCAAAATTTTGAATAACCATGAAGGTCATAAAACGCGAAATTAACATCCGATTCCATTCAGGCTTGATGCATCTCACTATTTCCATCAACACAAAATCTGTTATGAAGATGGTAGAGATCGGACCATTTCTTCTGGTACCTCATCCACAAAGGGTCAAAATTTTGAATAACCAGAACGATTATAAAATTCGAATTAAGCATTCGGGTCTCTTAATAGTTCACACTTCCCATTGCTTTCGTTAATAAAATATCTGCTGAGAAGATGGAATATATCGGTCCACTCACTCTGGTACATTCCCCACAAGGGATCAGAATTTGGGATATCTATGAAAGTCGTAGAACGCGAAGTTAACATCCGATTCGATATATATATATATATATATATATATATATATATATATATATATATATATATATATATTATATATATATATATATATATATATATATATATATATATATATATATATATATATGTATAAAAGAAAAAAAAAAATATATATATATATATATATATATATACACATATATATATATATATTATATATATTTTTTTTCTTTTATATATATATATATATATATATATATATATATATATATATATATATACACATATATGTATATATATATATATGTGTATATATATATATATATATATATATAAAAAGAAAAAAAATATATATAATATATATATATATATATATATAGATATATATATATATATCTATATATATATATATATATATTTTTTTTTTTTTTCTTTTTTTTTAATATCCATAAAGATAATAAAACGCGTGATTTTTAAAAACAAAACTCTCAAATATTTTGCTTCGTCAAAATATTTCTCTTGACCAAAAACCTGAGGTAAATATGGAATTTATGATTTCGCTAAAAATTGAATATAAATGTTCCATTTTCTTGTAATTTTGCCCATACCAATATTTGTAGCTATATTCGATCGACAATATCTGGTACCTCACGCACATTTTAGGATTTTCTAGAAATTATCACATATCTCATATAAAGTGATGGAAGTAGCCAATATATTCCACACTTAACACCTCGCCATATTTATATCGTATTTATTTAGGTTCGAAATAGACTTTAGAGGGCCAACAATTTGAATAACCATAAAATAAGTCAAAATATATTTAAATATTCGAATATTGGCTAAGGGTGTATTTCTGTCGGCAAAACCGACTGATACATTTTAATTTGTTTTTACTGAAATCCATGACAAAATATTTTTTCAATAGCGCACAGCATATCAATGACAAAATAACCTATTGACCTTGAACAATTATTATTTCCCTGTGGTGACAAATATACCCATTTCAATTGTGAAACAATTATTTCCAGAAGTGGAATCTGTGTTATTTTTAAACGCTTCCACAAAAAGAGATTTTCTTCATTACTTTGATGTCATTGCGCTTTACAGGCGATTAATAACACCGGCAGGCAGGCAGGCAGGCAGACAAAATACGACATTTAATCGGAAATTTAAAAATAAGAAACTTAACAACCAACCTCTGACACAAGCGTTTTTGTTGGAAGATAATATGACATAAATTTGGGAGTATGTATGTGTACGGGGGGCAAAAGAAATGTTTACTGTTTCTGGGAAGGATTAAACCGTACTTAATAAAATATGTAAGTACTTTGTGGAAATTGATGTTCATTAAAGACATATCTATATTTCATGATTTCATTTTACTTCGGCTTCATTAATTAATTACATCTTCATATTAAATTCTCTTTCGATTTAAGTCAATTTAATTTTTAATTTTATCAAAAGAAAACAGGATCAAAGCAGGAAATGAAGTGGCCCTTTTTTGGTGGCAATCCATTTTCTTTGTCATTACATTTTTGTCAGCCTGCATGCTTGAGTGACTGACTGACTGACGAGCATCAAAATTGCCCGTGAGATTCTGGCCCGGTATACCTGACGACGTCATCTGGTCTATTTTACATGTCCCCTTCTCTTAGTTTTATAGAATTCCATAGAATTTGAGTTAATTTCATTTCGTTCTCTTTCTTCGACGCTTTTATTAACATAATCTTCTGCTGATGAAAAATAATAAAAGATGGGAAATGTATTTTACACAAAATTCCTAGCTGGATAATAAAGCACACAATTCATCAACGGCGTGCAGCTGTCATCGTGAATATTATTGAGAAGTAATTAAAAAAATAAGCGGTAGAATAATGATGAAAAGAAGTAATGGCATTTGAAAAAATGTCTGTGGCAGACATTTAAAATTCAAAAGTTCAGAGTATTCCAATTTTAATTAGATCTAATTTTTAACTGCAATATATTTCTATTTAAGGCAGGCTTGCAATTTTTAATAAAAAAAAAACGTGAAAAAAATGTCTCCGCAACGAATGATTCAAAGAACCTTCAATACCCTTCACCCTAGGGTAAATGAAACATTTTTATATAAAATGATCTGAATTGAAGCGGATTTCACTTTAAACTTCTTATGCCTGTGAGACCGTTTGGATAATAACTGCAAAAAACCATAAAGCGAGTGAGGTCGTTATATGGTGCCATACCAAAAGGGGAACCTCTATAGACAATTTTATACTTCAAGGATTGTCATCTATGGGACTAGGATTATCAAAATACCGAATATCGTTGGGTATCGTTATAAGTGCGCTATAGGAAAATAGCATCAAATTTTAGAATAAGTTTACATTTGTTCAAATTGGTAACCTTTGGCACGAATTATGGCCCCAAAACGGCCAATGAAACCGTAACACGCTGCCCGACACTTTGGTATTTTTTAGTGTCAAACTTGCTTCCCAAAATACTTCAGACACAATAATCCAACGGATTGGTATCCGGAGATTATGGTGGCAATTGTGCGCTGGAAATAAAGCGAGCAACCTCATTTTGTAACCATTCTTGGGTGGCGCGTGCTGAGTGCGATGGTGCTGAGTCCTGTTGGAATGTCCAAGGACTGCGGCCAATATGTATGCGTGCCCATTAAGACCCACAAATACCAATTTTTAGACAAATTCGTGGGATTTGTGACAAAAATCATTAAAATATCGAATATCGGGAGGTACCGTTATATGTTGCTATACAAAACTGTGGACCTATACATACAATGTTTCGCCACACGAACTAGAACCCATTATAGCATACAAATACCAATTTTTAGACAAATCCTTGAAAAAATGTGATAAACTTCAAAACTTCAAAATACCGAATATCGGGAGGTACCCTTATATGGCGACTATACCAAAACGTGGACCTATACATACAATGTTTCGCCACACGAACTAAGACCCATTATGATCTACAAATACTAATTTTTGGACAAATCAGTGAAAAATGTGGCAATAACCATCAAAATTCCGAATATCGGGAGGTACCGTTATATAGGGGCTATACCCAATCGTGGACCCATAAATGCTATGTTTCGCCACCGGAGCTGGAACCTGTTATGACCAACAAATACCAATTTTTAGATAATTCCGTGAAAAAATGTGGCAAAAATATTAAAAATACCGAATGTCGGTAGGTAAAGTTATATGGCGACTATACCAAAACATGGACCGATATATCTCATTTTCAATACCAACCATCCTAGACACAATACAAATTTTTCTGCTAAATTTTGACGCTCTACTTCAAATAATGTGGTCTGTATCGTAATTTCAACAGACAGACAGACTGTCATCGTTAAATCGACTTAGAATTTTATGCTGATTATGAATATATGCTTTATAGGGTCTACGACGAATATTTTGGGATATTACAAACGGAATGACAAAGTTAATATCCAAGGTGGAGGATATAAAAATGATATGTATACCTCATTCATGGCGATAATATTTGACGGCCCGTTGTGAGAAAACTGTAGCACCAGTACATATTTGGGCACGGAGTTAACCCCATTTATTCGTAAAAGAAATTTCGATAAAAAAATATCATCGAAAATAACCCTTTTTCTAGGAAAAAAATATGTCGGTTCACTGTGCGGAATCTATAAAAATACCGAAGAAAATAAATCTCGTCTTTTACTTAGGAATCGGATTTTCCTTATATATTCTAAAGAAACATGTCAAGAAAACTTCTTTGTAAAACCAGTAACGAAAAGTCACATGTAGGGCGGGGCCGACTATATGATACCCTACACCACATGTATATTTATTGGCTTTAGAACAGTTATAGAGTGCATGATATCACTTGGAAGGATTACGTCGCGAAATTCACTCCATTTGCGCTGGTATTAACCATTATTTGCACAATATACCTGAAATCGGATTAAGTATATATATGGGACCCTTATCCAAATCTTAGCCATTCTTGATGAAATGTGGCAAAGGTATTTCCGAGCTTTATAATATATTTGGTACCAAATATCATTGTTGTCGAATGCATATTACGAATGTGAGGGACTTAAACACCAAATCAGATGAAACATATATGTGGGAGCTATGGCTATATCTGAACCGATTTTCACCAAATTTAATGTGCTTGCTTCTAGACTGAATTCGGTCGGATACGCCAAAATGCAGGTCATTTGGAAAGATATTGGTCATTTGGTGCACAATTAACACGAAATTGGTTGAGGATATACAGGGTGATGAAAAAACTGCAACCAACTTTAGACTGCTGTCATTTCTAAGCCACTCGTCCGAAAGCTGTTAAAATTATTCCAGTGGCAGCTCATTATATTGTTTACAAGCTTCCAAAAGCATTTTGGTGAGAATTTTCCAGAAAAAAAGTTATTCGTTATGGAATTCAAGCGTCATAGACTGATTTCTTTATAGTGGGCTGGAAAACATCAAGGGGCTATCGTTAGAGCACTCCAGCATTTAAATATGAATAAATCTTTTATGTTTCGTTATCGTGATACTGCTAGCGTAGCCCGACGACAAGGAAGTGGACGGAAAAAAGCAGCAACATCAGCAGAAATTTTTCGAAAAGTAAAGAAGCGACTTGATCGAAACCCTCATCGCAGTGGCCGAAAAATGGCTCGTGAGCTGAACATATCGTAATAATCCGTTCGACAAATATTGACAAATGAGCTTGGGTAAAGCCAAGAACTTACACCGCAACAGAATGAAAATAGACTCAAAAGAGTTCGCTTCGCTTGGTCGAAAGTGGTGAACTGCCGAATTTGGTTTTCTCCGATGAGAAAACATTCGTTGTCCAGCAGTTTGCAAACAATGAAAATGATCGTGTTTACTTGCCAAAGAGGTCAGCTGAAAATGTGCACCTTCGGTTGGCCAACAGAACTCAAGCGTCGACCATGGTGATGGTGTAGGCCGCCATAACAACCGATGGTCGCTCTCCGCTCGTTTTAATCGACCGTTGCAGAATAAATGCCGAATATTATGGAGGTTGTATTAAAGCCTTGGGCACGCAAACATTTTGGCCGCAGACCTTGGACATTCCAACAGCACTCAGCACGCGTCACCCAAGAATGGTTACAAAATGAGGTTCCTCGCTTAGTTTCCAGCGCGCAATGGCCGCCAAAATCTCCGGATACCAATCCGTTATACTATGGTATCATGAGTATTTTGGAAAACAAGGTTGGCACAAAACAATACCAAAATGTCGCCCACCTCACGCAAGCGCTGCGCCGGGAATGGGCCAAAATACTGCAGCGTGTGACGGTTTCATTGGCCATATCAATATAATTCGTGCCAAAGGTGACCAATTCGGACAAATCTAAACTTATTTTAAAATTTGTTGCTATTTCCGACATTTTTTGCTTTCATTTAATAAAGTTTTTTTTTCATCTCACCCTGTATGTGATACTCGACACACTTTAAGACGTAGGTCAGGCGCCACTGTTGGGATATGAATGTGGGATTTTCTTCAAATTTTGCACATCCAAATATTTTTCTCTACGTTAGGTTTGAGGTGATCATGGAATGTATCGATGTTTTATTTCTGATACTATAGAGCTTTAAATATTCGAAAAATCCTACATACATATATCACATACAGGGAGTAGAATTTTTGATATAGTTCAAACTAGGTCCTTGGTTGTATTTATATGACAAATATTGTTCCGTTTTATTGGTGTAATGCCTTGGCAATTAAAAATATAAGCCAGTATCTAGGAAATTCCTACTAAAGGTGTACTAAGGTCCACAAAACGTTTTATTTTCGATTATCAATCAAAGTGGGATTAAAATTACATTTTTTAGATTTTTGTTTTAAATTGGGCGGTACCAACACACAGCTAATTTGGATTTCAATAAGAAAAAATCTGCCTCACCGCTATACGGAGCTTATTTCCCAAGCTCCCGCTAAATGTGGGGTTATACCAATATTGCAGTGAAAAATTTTGTGCTAGTCCCCTGAAAATCTCAAACGGTTCCTACCAAAAAATATTTTTTTTGAAAGTGTTGCTAAAGTCTTCAAAATACTTCAAAGTTGGAGATGTGACATAACATATCCAAATACACCTGATTCGGTTGAAAATCATAGTCTAATATTTCTAGAGAACACTTTATTTCTCTGGCAAAATTCTGCAACGCATAACACATAATTAAATAGTTTATTTATTTTTTCGAATAAAATAAATATTATTAACTACATTAAATTGATTATGTTGAAGCATAACAACAATATAGTTGTGGAAGTGTGTCGCAATGATTTCTTCTTTACGTCATTGCGACGATGGCAGTACTGATTTCAAAACTAAAAGCAAATTATCGATAAATCAAAAAAAAAAACACACAAAATCACATTTTAATTTATTTATAATTTAAATTAACACCTTCTAAGAATGCTGCAGTTGTTGTTGTTGTTGTCCTCGAACATGATTATTACAAAGTAAATAGTTTCAAATTGATTTGGACGTGTGCGTTTGCGTGTGCGGAGCTGTGTGATTAATTAAAAGCAAATATTTAATTAACATCACAAGTGCTGTTTAATTGTGGCAAAAAATACGTAAAATCATTGGGAGATAGATATTAGAAAAATATGAAGTAAATGTTAAATTAAAATAGGTTTCGGAAAATAATTAAAAAACTATTTGATTTAAAAGCAAACATATGGAATACTGACAAATAGAAAACTGAAAAATGAGCCTAGTTTTTACAGAGGCATTTCTCGGTCTCGTACCAAATGTCATTAGCATCGGGAGCATATTACAGCTTTGCGGCAGCTTAAAACTCAAAAGGTTATAACGTAGGACATTGTAGGACATTTTCGATTAACATAAGACAAATTGCAAAGATAAACATGCACTCCGTCAAAATCAAACACTTTCACCAAAATATACCTAAAATTTAATTTTTTCTATAATTAAATAAAAAATTATAAAATTATATTATACATGTTATGAAAATAAAGCTAACAAGTAAAAAAGCCGGGCCGAACTTTTAATACCCTCCGCCATTTGGTACAAATTTGGCAATTTCCAAAAAAAAAAAAAAAATAAAATCATCCGTTAAAAAATTCTGTTAAAATCCTCAAAATACCAAATGCCTATACGACGACGTAGACCTGCATAGGCAACTTTTGTCATAAGTTATTACAAAATTTAAAATCTGTTTATAATGTAGCTAAAATCATCAAAATACCGAAGATAGGGGGTACCGTTATATGGGGGCTATAGGAAGGCGTGGACCTGCACAGATAATTTTCTGGCATGGGCTGAAGTATCCATTACGAACTTCACATGCGAAATTTGAAACAATTCCGGTAAATAATGTCGCTAAAATCATCAAAATACCGAATATCGGGGGGCACGGCATATGCGGGCTATACGAAGACGTGGACCTACATGGCTCATTTTCTGTTTTATGCTGCAGTATCTCTTACGAACTTGAAATACCTAATTTGAAACGATTCCGGATAATAATGTCGTTAAAATCATCAAAATACCGAATATCGGGGGGTACCGTTATATCGGGGCTGTATGAAGACGTGGACCTACATGGCTCATTTTTTGACTTAGGATGTAGTATCCATTATGAACTTCAAATACCAAATTCGAAACGATTCCGGTAAATAATGTCGTTAAAATCATCAAAATACCGAATATGGGGGGGTACCGTTATATGGGGGCTATACGAAGGCGTGGACCTGTCTTAGGCTGTAGTATCCATTACGAACTTCAAATGCCAAATTGGAAACAATTCCTGTGAATAATGTCGCTAAATTAATCAAAATACCGAATATCGGGAGGTACCGTTATATGGGGGCTATATGATAATTAGACCTACATGGCCCATTTACGAACTTAACCTGCCTACTGGCAAAATATACATGTGTGCAAAATTTTACCCTTCTATCTCAATTTGTTCGAAAGATAACGATTACAACAGACAGACAGACAGACGGACATGGCTAAATCGTCTTAAAATATATGTACTTTGTTGGGTCTGACATGAGTATTTCGAAGAGTTACAAACGTAATGACAAAATTAATATACCCTCCATAGTACGATGGAGGGTATATTTTTAACTTTAATATCGCAGTCACCTAAATAGAGGAGGAAAGTTACAGCCTCTTCACATTATTAAAAAAATTCAGATTAAGATTACTCGGAATCCGTGTATATCAGGTACAAAGTGTGCAAAAATTGCAGATAAAAATACAAGGAATACTTTGGTCGAAAATGTTAACCCTGAAGCGAGTCAAGGAAGTAGTATTTTCGATCCCTTTTTAACATATGGTTAAAAACTTTCTTTAAATGGGATCATAACAAGACATAATATTTCACAAAATGTTTGGTCATAGAATTCTACTATTGGTCCTAGAAGATGTCAATAGTCTAAATATTACCTACACGCCAGGAACTCATATAGGGTGAGATGAGATGGAATTCAAGCGTGATATATTTGGCTGGAAAACCACAAGTGGCTATCGTTAGAACACTCCAGCATTTAAATGTGAATAAAGGGTTACCGTGATCCTGGAAGCGTAGCCCGACGTCAAGGAAACAACATCAGCAGAAATGGTTCGAAAAGTAAAGAAGCGACTTGGACGAAAACCGCGTCGCTGAGGCCGAAATATGGCTCGTGAGCTGAACATATCGCAATATTCCATTCGGCAAATATTGAAAAATGAGCTCGGGGTAAAGCCATTGAAACTCCAACAAAAAGAAAATAGACTCAAAAGAGCTAAAGAGTTGCTTAGCTTGGCCGAAAGTGGTAAACTGTCGAACTTGGTTTTCTCCGATAAGAAGACATTTGTTGTCTAGCAGTTTGTAAACAAACAAAGTGATCGTGTTTACTTGCCAAAGAGGTCAACTAAAAATGTGCACCTTCGCTTGGCCACCAGAACTCAAGCGCCGGCCATGGTGATGGTGTGAGCCGCCATAAGAGCCGATGGTCACTCTTCGCTCGTATTAATCGACCGTGGCATCAGAATAAATACCGAATATTATCGCGAAAATATTCTGGGGGGATGTATTAAAGACTTTGGCACGCAAACATTTTGGCCGCAGACCTTGGACTTTCCAACAGCAAGGACTTTGGAAAGCAAGGACTGTTTCATTGGCCGTTTGAAGACCATAATTCGTGCCAAGGGTAACAAATTTAAAGAAGTCTAAACTTATTCTATAATTTGATGCTATTTCCAACAAATTTTTTATTTCATTTAATAAAATTTAAACCAGTAAAGAAAGCCTTAAAGTCGGGCGGGGCCGAATTTATAATACCCTACACCACTATATTAAATTAAAAGTTTTTATGGGAGAATTCAGTCATACACGCTATGATTAAAGTTCAAAGGACTAAATATGCCAAAGCATTTGTGTCTTCTAAATTCGGACTTGTATTGCCCATTAGGTGCAAAATTAATTTGAAATCTGATAAAGATATATATGGGAGCTATATCCAAATCTGAACCGATCTCCATAAAATTTGGCAAATATATTTCTGAGCTGTATTTGATATATTTCCCTGAATATCGTTGTTACGGAGTGCATATTACGGCTGTGGGTAACAAATATGACAAATCGGATGAACAGTATATATGGGAGCTATAGCTATATCTGAACCGATCTTCACCAAATTTGACATGCTAACTTCTAGACTCAATTTGGTCGTAAGTGCCAAATTTCATCCAATTTGGGAAAATATTAGACGTTTGGTGCACAATCAAAGGTAAATCGGACGAAATTATATATGAGAGCTATATCCAAATCTGAACCGATCTCGATAAAATTTAGCAAATGTATTTCTGAGCTGTATTTGATATATTTCCCCAAATATTGTTGTTACAGAGTGCATATTACGGCTGCGGAGGACAAAAATAACAAATCGGACGAACAATATATATGGGAGCTATAGCTATATCTGAACCGATTACGATCAAATTTGGCATACATATTTCCAGGTCCAATCTGATCGTACGTGGAAAAATCCATACTATTCGGACTGATATTACACGTTTGGTGCACAATAAAAGGCAAATCGGACGAAGATATATATGGGAGCTATATCTAAATTTTGACCGATTATCTCCAATTTCAATAGGGTTCCTCCTTGGGCCAAACAAATGATATGTGCAAAATTTCATCTGGATAGGACAATAAATGCGAACTGTACTTTGTTTACAAAAATACATGGACAGGCGGACGGACGGACGGACGGACATGCATAAATCGACTCAGAATGTGATTCTATGCAGATCATCAAAAGGAACTATGGGTCTATCTCGTTTCTTTTTGCCTGTTAGAAACAAATGCACAAAGACATAATACCCTGACCACCTTGTGGTGTAAGGTATAAATAGAACAGTGTTGGCTTGTTAGTTCGGGATACCATAGTATTTTGTTGTTGCAAAATGGTGAAGCTTAATCCCTTTTTTTGTTGTTTTTATAAAAAACTACGTTTGTTTATTAGTGGAGAACGATGATAATGTTTACCATGGGGTAAGGCAGGGAATACCTAGGTTTCAGAAAGAGTCACCAATTCTCATCAGTTCCCTGTTTTTTTCCCCAGAAGTTATTTTAAAAATAACTTCTATGACAAAAAAAAAAAAACATTTTTTACCCAAATGGCGAGATCGTAAGCTCAAACAAACGTTGTTTTTATAAAAACAACAATAAAGGCAATAAGCCTGACCATTTTGCAACAACATTTAAAAAAATGTAAAAATGATGGCATTTGATTTTGTTGGAGTTTTTTTTATCCCACCCTGTATATGGTTTATTCTGAGATTTATAGTGAAATTTTGTGTAACATATTTCCTTTTTTAACAACTTACACATATAACGAACTTTTATTAAACATTCAGGCGTTATATCGAAATTAGAGAAAAATTTATAAAAAAAAAGAAATATTTTCGGTTTTTTACGGAACTTTGATGGAAAAATATTTTGGCATAGAATGGAAATAATGATTTCTTTTCTTTGGTGGCTTATATTAAAATTTGATGAAGAATATTTTTGTTTTTGACGTCATCCTTCAAAAATAATGCTTTCTTGGAGATTTTTGTACAGACTCAAAGAGTACTGCTTTAACCCTTAAATGTGTTTTAATATATTTGAATTTCTGGCGTTTGGGTAAGATTTAGACTATTGAATTTATGACAAATAGTTTTATAGAATATTTTGACTTGCGTTTAAAGGGAGTTTTTAACTATATTAAAAAAAGCAAAACGACCCCTATGTCAATTAATTATATTTTTATCTGTAATATTTGGGAAGGAATCTTAGTCCGAATATTTCCAAATGTGTGGAAGAAGGGGAACTTGCCCCCTTCTATTTTGGCTACCTTTCGATGTAAACATTCAAAACGCGATACACATGTCTTTTTTTCTCTATTTTCATAATCTGCTGGATTTTCTCCGTAATTATTTGTTTGTGTTGCATTCCCCCAACCGAATTATACTCACTTCAAAAAATTAGATTAATATCATATCAAACCAGCCAAAACCCATTCAAATTTGCATTAATTTCGCAAAAAAAAAAAAAAAAAAAGACAGCAACAACTCATGAGAGGATAACGAAAAGATTGCCAAAGAAAATTAGATTGAAAATAATAAATCATTATTTTCTCAGTGAGTGTGTGTGTGTTTCCATGTTTTCTTCTAATACGACGAAAGAAAGTTCAGTTCATGTTCCGTTCATCTATCCATCGACAGACATACTATTAGTCCAATATGGTATCATCATCATCGTTATTATAAGAGGATTTATAATGGCATGGAATAGCAAGCAGGAAAAAACAAACACAAATTGATACAATACAAGAACGATGTGTGGCGATCAGGAAAGAATTCTCAGAAAAAGCTATTCATTAGTTGTCTGTTGCTTAAAATCAAAAATTCATTGGAGACATTTCAATATGGTCTATTGAGAAATATTTATCAACGAAAGTTAATTAAAAAGAGAAGGCATTTGAAACTATTCATAATTAAAATTGGAATAATGTTAGACTGGAGTCTGAATCAAAGTATATTTTGGGAAATGCGCCTTCTTCAAGAAAACGGAAAGATGTACAAAAGTAGTTGTCAAAAAAAAATTCTTGGCATATTTTATATATTGCAAACTCATATTTACAATCTCATGTAAGGACACCATATATAATGTCCCAAATCAGAATTGTCAGTGATTCTGGAACGAGTACGGAACTTCCTGTGGTTGGTAATCTTGTGTTAGGAACATAAAGTCGCTTAAAATATGGAGGTTTATGCGACAAACATAATGCAGACATTCGATAATGAGACCAAGTCCTGTAACTGTGCTGTATGTTACTTCGATTAAACAAGAGATGTGGCCTCCTCTATAACAGTAAGTTTTTTAAATCCGAATTTATTTAAGACAAGCACAATTCATATATTTCAAATACTTCTACTAGAGCAACGCAATTGCGACCTCCTTGATATAATTATCGTAGATCTTTTAAATTCCGAATTTAACTAGCATGCACAAGAGGCACATAAAGAGTGATTTGTTAAGAGCTTGATAACTTTTTTTTTTTTTAAAAAAACGCATAAAATTTGCAAAATCTCATCGGTTCTTTATTTGAAACGTTAGATTGGTCCATGACATTTACTTTTTGAAGATAATTTCATTTAAATGTTGACCGCGGCTGCGTCTTAGGTGGTCCATTCGGAAAGTCCAATTTTGGGCAACTTTTTCGAGCATTTCGGCCGGAATAGTCCGAATTTCTTCGGAAATGTTGTCTTCCAAAGCTGGAATAGTTGCTGGCTTATTTCTGTAGACTTTAGACTTGACGTAGCCCCACAAAAAATAGTCTAAAGGCGTCAAATCGCATGATCTTGGTGGCCAACTTACCGGTCCATTTCTTGAGATGAATTGTTCTCCGAAGTTTTCCCTCAAAATGGCCATAGAATCGCGAGCTGTGTGGCATGTAGCGCCATCTTGTTGAAAACACATGTCAACCAAGTTCAGTTCTTCCATTTTTGGCTACAAAAAGTTTGTTAGCATCGAACGATAGCGATCGCCATTCACCGTAACGTTGCGTCCAACAGCATCTTTGAAAAACTACGGTCCAATGATTCCACCAGCGTACAAACCACACCAAACAGTGCATTTTTCGGGATGCATGGGCAGTTCTTGAACGGCTTCTGGTTGCTCTTCACTCCAAATGCGGCAATTTTGCTTATTTACGTAGCCATTCAACCAGAAATGAGCCTCATCGCTGAACAAAATTTGTCGATAAAAAAGCGGATTTTCTGCCAACTTTTCTAGGGCCCATTCACTGAAAATTCGACGTTGTGGCAGATCGTTCGGCTTCAGTTCTTGCACGAGCTGTATTTTATACGGTTTTACACCAAGATCTTTGCGTAAAATCTTCCATGTGGTCGAATAACACAAACCCAATTGCTGCGAACGGCGACGAATCGACATTTCACGGTCTTCAGCAACACTCTCAGAAACAGACGCAATATTCTCTTCTGTACGCACTGTACGCATTCGTGTGGTTGGTTTAATGTCCAATAAAGTAAACTGAGTGCGAAACTTGGTCACAATCGCATTAATTGTTTGCTCACTTGGTCGATTATGTAGACCATAAATCGGACGTAAAGCACGAAACACATTTCGAACCGAACACTGATTTTGGTAATAAAATTCAATGATTTGCAAGCGTTGCTCGTTAGTAAGTCTATTCATGATGAAATGTCAAAGCATACTGAGCATCTTTCTCTTTGACACCATGTCTGAAATCCCACGTGATCTGTCAAATACTAATGCATGAAAATCCTAACCTCAAAAAAATCACCCTTTATTTTAAAATAGCAGTTTAAACAGTTATGTTGATCTGTCTTTCAGGGCAATTTTGGAGATTTATTCCTTGTTATTATATATAGTTTATAAATAAAAATCGGTTTAAAATGACTGCTTAAATAATAAAAACACCTTATATATGGAGTTACCGAAATATTGGGGCTAATATGAAGACGTGGACATGTATAGACAATTTCCGGCCACAGGCTGAAGCATCCGTTAGAAATTTTGAAATTCTAAATTTCAAACAATTCCGGTGGAATGTGTGACACAAATTATAAAAATAAAAAGTAGAAAAACATTAAGTTCAGCCGGGCCAAACTTTTAATACCCTCCTCCTTAGGGTAAAGGAAACATTAGAAGAAATGTAGCAAAAACCATTAAAATGCCGAATATCGGGAGGTATCGTTATATGGGGGCTATACCAAATCGTGGACCTTCACATGCAATGTTTCGTCAACGGAGCTAGAACCCATTATGACCTACAAATACCAATTTTCAGACAGATACGTGAAAAAATGTGGCAAAAATAATCAAAATACCGAATATCGGGAGGTACCGTTATATGGGAGCTATACCAAAACGTGGACCTATACATGCAATGTTTTGCCACACGTATTGGGACCCGTTATGATCTATAGCTACCAATTTTCAGAGAAAGTGTGTCAAAAATCATCAAAATACCGAATATTGGGAGGTACCGTTATATGGGAACTATACCAAAACGTGGACCTATATATACAATGTTTCGCCACACGAACTAGGACCCATTATGAACACAAATACCAATTTTTAAACAAATCGGTAAAAAAATGTGGCAAAAACCATCAAAATACTGAATATCGGGAGGTACCTTTATATGGGGGCTATACCAAAACGTGGACCTATACATGCAATGTTTTGCCACACGTACAGAGACCCGTTATGACCTACAAATACCAATATTCAGACAAATCCGTGCAAAAATGTGGCATAAATCATCAAAATACCGAATATCGGGAGGTACCCTTATATGGGGACTATACCAGAACGTGGACCGATATATCTCATTTTCAATACCAACCATCCCAGACACAATACCAATTGCTCTGCTAAATTTTGGCGCTCTACGTCAGATAATGTGGGCTGTATCGTGATTTCAACAGACAGACAGACGGACAGACAGACAGACAGACAGACAGACAGACGGACAACCGTTAAATCGACTTAGAATTTTATGCTGATTATGAATATATATACTTTATGGGGTCTACGACGAATATTTAAGGATGTTACCAACGGAATGACAAAGTTAATATACCCTCCTTTCCAAGGTGGAGGGTATAAAAATATAAATGCACAGTAATATGGAGTTCAGAAAATTCGGGTTAAAATTGTAACTACAACACCCGAAAAAACTTTAATTCTGTCGGTACAGTTATATGGGAGCTATACCGAAACGTGGACCCATATAGCCCATTTTCAATACCAAAAGTCCTGCAGTCCTAATACACATTTGAGTAAAATTTTATCAACTTATTTCATTTCGTTCGGAAGCTAGAGTAATTTCAGCAGACAGACGGACGGACATCGCCAAATTCACATAGAATTTTATGCTAATCAGGATTATGCATACTTCATGTGGTGTAAAATTTCGAGCTGTTACAAACTGACTGACAAAAAATTAAAGGACTATATGTTTTCTAAAGGAATATCTTTGTATTTGTTTGTAATTGGTCATAGCTGGAGGAATCCTTTGAAGGGCACGAACTTTAAGCTTACAAAAAGTTTTACAAAGAGTTCTGCCATTCGGTATTATGTGAACTGGTAGCTCAAACATCTTGAAATTTGGTACGGGAATCGAGGATGGAGAGTAAGTTAGATATATGAAGGAAATGTGTACTAAATGTGCGAACTATACCAAGTGGTACCTAATTTGGAAAAGTTTGGTTAAGTGTGAACGGATGAAGGTGGTATTTTGAAATTTTTTTAGTAGGATTGTGGTAAAGAGGTAGTTTTGGAAAATATTTGTAGAATTTGGTATTTGGCGAATAATAATTTAAGATAAGAAATTTAGGGTCGTCCTTTTTGTGTACCCTTGACATATGTTGGCCATGTGTCTGGCCATGTGTCTGGCCTACATAGGAAGGGTAGTACAACTGAATGCTTGAAGGGTTCAAAAATTGGATATTTATGTTACTGATGGCCTCTTCGTTTGAGATTTGGCGGTGGTTTGGAAATGCGTTTTTTATTGGTACGAAAAGTACTACAAATGGTACTAAATTTAGTATTGGCTGATGGGATGGGCTGGAGTTCTCAAATTTTATATTGAGGTCTCTGTCGGTATCTGGAATTGAGATATGAATGTGGTTTTGGAAATGTATACTATACGAAAATTACTAAATTTGGTATTGAGTGAATATATAGAGCTGAAATACTAAATTTTGATTTGGATGTCCCTGTTGATGTCTGTGGGTAAGGTATGGAAATGGTTTTGGATATGTGTACTATAATTGTACGGAAAGTACTAAATAGTACTAAATTTGGTATTGGATGAAGCAACAGAGCTGAAATATTGAAATAGTATATAGATGTCACTGTTGGCACTGATTTTGGATATGCGTACTATAAATGTACTAAATTGTAATAAATTTGGCAATGTGGGAAATTTCAGAGCTAAAATTTGATATGAAGGTCACAGTTGGTATTTGAGGTATAGATATGAAGTGGTTTTGGAAATGTGCGCTATAATTCTTCATAAAGGGATTGAATTGGAATACCGAAATTTTATATTGAGGTCAGTGCAGGTTTCTATGGTATACATATGGATGTGGGTACATTGTGCAATGGTTTTACTCCTCGGTAAAGTGGAATACGAAAGATTTTTAAAATATTTGGGTGCATAAACATTTTCCTATCATTCTTTCCGGAAAGAAAAACTTGAATAACATATAAAAAAATACTAGATTTTCAAAATTATTAGATATTATATATACACTGGTGGCCAAAACTAAAGCAACTTAAATCGCAAAGACAATAAATGTCCTGTAACTTTTACAAAAATAAACAAATCGTAATTATTTTTCCAGTTTGAAATGGGGGGTTTAATTCACTTTTAAGAAACTAAAAATAAAAATACAAAAATAATTTTGAATGAAAAATAATATGTGGAAAACTAAAATGACCCAATTTTTGCTTGGTCAAAACTAAAGCAACTTGATTGATTTTTTATTTTAAAATGATTAAATGTTGGCTAGTAGTCGATAGCATAACCATTATTTTTGATAGCAACTGCACACCTACGAGGCATTGAATCTATAACACGCTCAATTTGATCCTTGGGTGTGCTTTCCCAGACACCCCGAATTCTTTAGAAAATGTTGTGCTTATTTATTTCCGAATCACTGTTGATATTCCTATCTACGATACTCCAAAGGTTTTCTAAGAAGTTTAGGTCAGGTGATTGTGCCGGCCATAACAAAACATGCATTTTTGACTCCCCCCACCAATATTTGACAAGTTTTGATACAAGTTTGGGATCATTGTCATGCTGAAACACCCAAATCAGCCGAATATTTTACTCAGCGTAAGGGAACAACGTGTTGTCCAACACATCTTTGTAAACGAACCGATCCACAACTTCCTTTATTTTATGGATAGGCCCAAGTCCATAGAAAGAAAAACAGCGCCACGCCATTTTTGACACGCCACCCCCCCCCCCCCCCCCCCCCCTCATGCTTCACTGTACCTTTGCAACACTGCGGCTTGAGTCCTTCATTTTTTTGTCTTCTCACCGTAAAATTTTTCACGTCCGAGCCTTTAATATTAATCGTAGACTCATCCCAGAAATAATGTTTTTCCATTGAGCTTGATTCCACTCAATATTATCGTTTCCGAAAGTCTTTATGATTTTTTCAGATATAAATGGTTTTTTGATGTCTTACGGGCATGCAGACCAGCTGTCACTACTCGTCTACGCACTGATCTCGAGCTTATATCCAATGATTGCTCTCTCACCAATCCAGTTGAAATCTTAAATAGTTGTTTTTTATTTCTCTCACAATTTGTGGATCAGTACGGGCTGAAGTTTTTCACGGCCTTCATCCGTTATAGACTGTTACTACTGATCCAGTTTCAAAAAACCGACATAGTAAACAGAAATAATTATGAAATCACATAAATATTTATGAAATATTATATTATATATGTTGTTTTGATAGTCACTGATAATTTGCTGTTTTATTCAGGTACTGTATTTGCTTCTAGCCATTTTTAAAATTTTTTTGGGCAGTACTTAAAACGAAAAGAAAAACATATACTGTTGTAAAAAACGTTATCAAAAAGGATTTATGACAAGCGAAATTATCGAAGGAAGCAAAAAGTGATAAATATCACAGTAAAAACAACTGAAATTGCAGCGGTTATATGAATGTACAAGAGAGTTGCTTTTGTTTTGTCCAAGCCAAAATCGGGTTAATTGACTTTACCAAACATTATTTTTTATATAAAAATGAATTTTGGTTCTATGTTTTAGGTTTTTAAAAAGTGAATAAAGTACCTAATTTAAAACAAGAAAAACTTTCTCATTTTCTTAATTTTTTAAAAATGTACAGGGCTCTCATTCTCCTTGTAATTTCAGTTGCTTTAGTTTTGGCCACCAGTGTATATATATACATGAATGAGTTTACGATAAGGTGTCCAAATAGAATGCAACCATGAAATCGGAAACCGGTATCGTAAAATAATATCCAGTTTTTTCCTGCCTAGAATTAAAGAAATGAATGTTGAGGACAGCGTCACATGTCATACAGCCAGATGAAAAATTCAATTGATGCATCAGCCATTTCCCGGTCATGCTTTTTGGCGTTTTGGAAATAAGAATTGGCCGAATAGATGTGCGTTTCAATACCTTTAGATTTTCTTCTTTGCGGTTTTTTGAAAACTATGGAAATTGGGCAATGCATAATGAAATGCGGCAACATTTTTGGAAAACGGTACCAAACGAAAATATCATTGAAAAATCTCGTGTGTGCCAGCAAAGCCATTATGTCTACTTTACGATCTTATAAAATTTCACTCGGTTTTTATTAAAAAATTTAAAATTGCGTTCTATTTGGGACACCCTTTATAGCCCGTGAAAATCGATTTCGTCCTATATTGTATTTTATTTATTTATTTATTTATTTATTTATTTTTTTTTTGAAGTTATACACTTTTTTGACGCCTTTTTTTACCTTTACCATCTTTAATATCGATCAGAATTTTGAGTAAAAATATTTCGTCCGCACGGATCCTAAATTTCCTTAACGGATTTTGATCATAAAGTCATGGGAACAAAGTCTTATAATATTTTGGATATAGCAAATGATATATATTGGATATATATCCATGAATCGAAATTTGATATGTAGGTATGTATTGGTGAGTAGCCGTGAGAGATTATGTGAGGTTTTTTTGGAAATTCGTACTTAATATAATAATACTATTAAATTAATACAATGTAGGTCCCTATTAATACCAGCTATCAGACCAGTTGGTGTTTAAGAAAATTCGTACAGAATAGGAACTAAAATGCTCCACCTACATTAGATCTAGTGTGAATATGAGACATTTTAGCCTACTACCTCTGATTCTCTTCAAAGTTTACCTGTAAGTACAATGTTATGATACGTCTCCCAAGAAAGGGTATACATCTCATATCTCCCTAAATAGACCGATATTTTTAACTTTCTTATACATACAACTTTAAGACTGTCGCTATAGCCTCTCCTGTGAAAATGAGAAAGGACTCCGAAGTTATTCCAAAGTCTCCTTAGCCCCTAAAATTTCTAAAAATGTTCATAGAAAAAATAATACAAAACGTTTACCAAATTCTTCACTTACCTCTAATTTGTTGTCAATTTACAAATCTGCAATGAAACGTTACAAAAAAAGGAAAATAACAATTAATATCAAATTGTGATGTAAAATGGCAATTAACAAATTTTGTTGATTTAAACAAATCAAACGGTGCTGAAAAGAAAAACGATTTCGCATTTAAAATGCTGCAAAACTCGTTTAAACAATTCTCTGAGACTCTGAATGACAGTGGCAGTCAACGAAAGCTAAGCCGATTGGCTGGGATGTTAACAGAATGATACATATCTGAGTGGCTGACTGAGCGCTACTGACTGACTGACTGACTGATGAAATGCTAATTATAAATGGATTGACATTTTTCTTAATGGCATTCCATTAGAAGAGACGACAAGTTGCACAAACAAACCACGTCAATCAATCAAATGTGGGGGAAATGTGCGTAAGAGAGAAAAATGAAAAAGATGAAATATGTACAAGGGCAAAAAGGGGGCAGGGCAACATGACTTACAACGTAAATGTATTGCTTTGGCAAGGTCAAAAAAAGGATATTGAATTATTGGCCAAAAGACCGCAAGAAAAAAACAGTTTGTCTTCAAAATTGGATTGTTTCGTTGATCTAATTGTCTGGCCATTTAAAGTTCAAACCTAGCCACGACTTTCGCCCACTAAAACATCTACTTAACCTGCCCCCATAAAACCCAACTACATTTTATCCTTTAAAAAGAAAGAACAAAAAAATAACTTTACAAATTTCCACAAAATGTCAACCTAGCCACCACCGCCGCCACTCTCCGCCAGGCATTAAAGAGTTTGTTTTTCCACGAAAATTATTTTCTATTAAAACTTGACGTGAGAGAGAATCAACAGTACCACCAGTAGCAGCAGCTTAATTAGCAAAAAACAATTTCCAACAGTCCTCGGCAAAGTACAATTAAGCCAACAGGCAAACCGTAACAAAAACAACAGCAACAACAACGAAAAATGAGAAACAACAACAGCGTCATTAACAAAAGCATTATGAACATCATAAGAAAATGAGCTACAACAGTAGCAACAACAATATTGCTTCAATATGCCATATTAATGCCATTTTGCTGTTGTTTGTTTTTACGACGACAGGCAACAGCAACGCCAACGCCAACAACACGATATAAAGAAAATCTCATCCTTACAATGTATGAAAAAAAAAAACATTCACTTTTCCGTTTCTATTCTCCGGACTCGTCATGAAGAAGGATGCAGTCGTGCTGTTGTGAATTTTGTGTTGCCTTAATGTTATGTTCTTGTTTTGTCAATTATCATTATCGCCATTTTTGTTACGACAGACGAAAGCTGTAAAATTTTTAATAAAACTTTTAAAGTTGAAATATAAGAAAATAGAAATGGTATTCGGTTCTGGCAGACTATGAAAAAAACTTAAAATCTCAAAGAATAAATTTGAAAACTTGGACAGATCTTGGCAAATTCAACAAAAATTTGGAAGGTATATGAACCGAAAAAAACTCATTACTACCCTCTGCATTAAAGATAGATTGGAAATGAATGGATATTTCTTCAAATTGCAGAGCAACATATCATATTCTCCTTAGTACCATCTATATTCTCCCGATTATACATCTGTCGTTTTAGCCGAGGGGAGGTACTTAATGGAGTGGGCCGATATTGTCTATTTTCTAATCTAGCGCTGATGCAAATATTAAGATTTGCAAAGTTGGAGCAAACTTGGATTATCCTCTATCTTTCTGTGCAAAAAAAAATATATTTTTTTAAAATTTCGGCCTTTTGTGCGGGAGGTGCCAGAATTGTCCATCTCCGAACTCGATATAAGTTTGATAATAATATTACGATCTACCAAGTTTGGACCAAATTGGATACTACTGTCGAGAGTTATCGTACGCCCCAGAGAGACAGACATACAGACGCACGGACGAAGGGACATCGATAGATCGACTCCAAATGTCCTGAAACGGATTTGATGCAAAGAGACCTTGGGTCTAAAACTGTTATTTCGACAAGTTTTGACCGTATCAAATGATATATACCCTCTCTAGCCATATGGCTGAGGGTATAAAGACACAGGCCAAGGCGATATCGAAAAGTACTTTCCGAATATATGGGCCTTATAGGCAAAAAGAATTTCAGACATAGGATTTTTTTGAATTTTCTGAAGCGGTGTAAAGGCAGGGCACAAATGAAAGGCGTCGAGGAGTACTTTCCGAATACGGTATTTTTTCGAGATTTCTGAAAAATTATCGCTAAATTTGAAGAAAATTACAGATAAAGGGGTCCACAATCCCACGGCAGCGGGTTCTTCGATACCGGATTGACCCGAAACAACAAGATTCCAGTTTCGGCCAGCGGCTGCCAACCCAGTATGTACATGTTTGTGTTTGTTTATTTTTCTGCATTGGGAGCAGCATATCCCGGAATGCTTGCTCCGGATTTTATTGGTCCGTGCCGGGATTGAGGAAAACCCCGGACCTTGGTTCTGCTCGGTTTGTCAGAACGTCATCCACCACAGATCTGTCTCGGTGCGATGTAATGGATGCAGAGAGTGGGTGCACTTCAAGAACTGTTCCGGATTAAGGCGTTTGCGAGACTACAGCGAAAGGGACTATGTTGCGACTTGCTGCAGTAACGTAGTCCCCAGCGAGTCCTCTTCTTCGTCGTCCTCGTCAGAGACGTCGTCGGAGTATGGCACTCCACCGCAGTCTCCAGAACAGCAACCAACACCGCAGCACCTAACGCCACATGTTGCTGTTCCAACTCCGGATTGTGCATCATTCTTGCAATTCAATTGCAACGGACTTCGAGGCAAAATAGATGAGATAGTGGAATTTATGAGTCGGAGGAATATTAAGATCGCAGCGGTGTACTAAGGAAGGATCGCACCAGAAGTGGAGGTGGGGGATTAGCGTTCCTGTTACACCATTCTGTTCAGTACAGACCTATCTCGCTTGAGCTAGTCTCTAGTGACCCATACATGGAATGTATGGGGGTAGCAGTCAAGTGTGGAACTGCCGAGGTAGAGGTGCTTAATGTGTATATCCCGCCGATTAATAGCTGTGAACCACGTTATTTGCCTGATATTAGCCCATTATTGGTAGGCAATAACCGCCTGGTACTAGGGGATTTTAATGCCCACCATGAGTTGTGGCATTCCGTCCTAGGTAATGACCAGAGGGGATCAGCGCTGGCAGAGCAGATTGACTGCTCCACATTCTGCACGGTTAACGAGGATGCCCCCACCCGAATAAGAGGAGAGTGTCACAGTTCGCCAGATTTAACCATAGTGTCACCCGGTCTGATAAATGACGTGACTTGGCAACCCGTCATTTCTCTTGGCTCAGACCATCTCCCGATAATCGTCTCCATAAGCAGGTCGCCCGATTTCATAACCTCTGAACGCCGCACTTTCCTTAACCATGGGAAAGCTCACTGGCCAGAGTTCAGAGAATTCACCAACCGCCGCTTCAGAGAACTGCCCAACCCTTCTGATGTTCGGGTAGCAGAAAGGATTTTCCGAAACATCATCAGAGCTGCAGCCGCTCGATATATACCTGCTGGTCGAATACCCGAGATAAGACCAAACTTCCCAGCAGAGGCAGCGGGATTAGCAAACGAGCGTGATGATCTCCGTCGTACCAACCCTACTGATCCTAGAATCAGTGATTTGACAGTGGAAGTCAACCGGTTGGTACAGGAGCATAAGAGGAAAAAGTGGCTAGACCATCTGAAGTGCTGCAACATTGGAACCGATATGAGTAAGCTGTGGGTAACGGTTAAGTCGCTCTCGAACCCTGGAAAAAAGGATGATAGGACCTCAGTCACTTTTAACGACGTAACGGTGACTGATCCGAAGAGGTGCGCGGAATATTTTAACCGACAATTTGTCGAGCACCCCGAGAGTGATAGGGCGAAGCGAAGAGTACTACGTCGTATCAGATCTCTTCCCGCCGAGGAGGAACCACCACAGTTTACGATGGGTGATGTTGCAAATGTCATCCGTAACGCTAAGTCATCCAAAGCGTTGGGCCCGGACGGAATCTCAATGGTAATGTTGAAGCAGCTGGATACGCCGGGAGTCGAGCACTTAACAAAAGTTCTCAATTTGTCGCTAGCCACCCACATAGTGCCCGAAACCTGGAAAATGGGCCGGGTGGTCCCGCTACTGAAGCCAGGCAAGGATGCCAGTAAAGGCGAATCGTACAGGCCGATTTCGCTTTTGTCGCCAGTAGCAAAGACTCTTGAGGCTTTACTCCTCCCCAGCATTAGAGGAAGCTATGCAGTTGCCAACCACCAGCATGGATTCCGTCCACAACATAGTACCACAACAGCATTACACGCCATTTCCACACATATTAGTAGAGGACTAAACCAGAACAGGCCGTGTGACAGAACAGTGTTGGTAGCCCTTGACCTATCAAAGGCATTTGATACGGTCAATCATGCCACACTGTTTGAGGACGTACAGAGAACTACCCTCCGGCCAAGTTTGAAACGTTGGATAATCAACTATATGTGTGGACGCCAGTCGTACGTGGAATTCCGGAACAAGAAGTCCAAAGCCCGTAGAGTGAAACAGGGAGTTCCCCAAGGTGGGGTGATATCTCCGGAACTGTTTAACCTCTACCTTTCCGGAATTCCTCGCCCTCCAGACGGCATTGAGATCGTAACGTATGCGGATGATTGTACGATCATGGCGTCGGGTCCAGTGGTCGATGACATATGCGAAAGGTTGAACCCCTATCTCGCGGAGCTTGCCGCATACTTCCACGCGAGGAATATGAAAATATCCGCCACGAAATCAACGGCCACACTCTTTACCACATGGTCTGCGGAGATGAGAACACAGCTGAATGTTCAGGTCGAGGGGAATTTAATACCGACCACGAACTACCCCAAGATTCTTGGGGTAACGTTCGACAGCATGTTCAAGTCGTCCGCGCAAGCCACAGCTATCTGCGACAAGATGAAAAGTAGGAACAAGGTCCTCAAGGCGCTAGCCGGCAGCTCTTGGGGTGCGGACAAAGAAACCTTGTTGACCTCTTATAACGCGATAGGTCGGTCTGTGGTCAACTATGCGGCTCCAGTGTGGTCTGCGAATACTAGTGCTACGCAGTGGAAGAATATCCAGACCTGCCAGAACGCTGCCCTGAGAACTGCGACAGGGTGCCTCCTCATGACACCAGTGGACCATCTACATGAGGAGGCGAAAGTCCTTCCCTTACGTCAGCATAATCATATGCTTTCGTTGCAGTACCTGCTTGGGTGTTACCGTGAGAGCCATCCCAACCATCACATGGTGGATAACTCTCCCCCACCCAGGCGTGTCAGGAAGGACATACATGATCTAGAGAGGGAGGTCCATCGCTACAAGAGAGAGCCTCTAGATCAAGAAGCCTATCAGGCAGGTCTGAGTGGCATTCACACCGATGCAGTCGCGGATGCTATTAGCAGTTATAAAGTGAATGCCGTCCTCGGAGTCCACCCCCCATCCATTGCAGCCGAAGAACGTCAGCTGCCTAGACAAACCAGGGTAGTTTTGGCGCAATTACGTTCAGGATGGTGTAGTCGCCTCAATTCGTATTGGGCACGAATTGATGAAGATGTGCGTGACGCCTGCCCGGCGTGTGATACAGGCCCGCACAATACGCTACACCTTTTTAATTGCTCAGCCAAACCTACCCAACTCACTCCAGAGGATCTCTGGCTACAGCCCGTTAAAGTAGCCGAATTTCTAAACCTGGAGCTGGAACCAGATTAGCAGAACACAAACACACACATGTACTACTGCTACAACAACAACAACAAGCTGGGCACAAATGAAACGTCTAGACGACTACCTTCCGAATATATGGACCTTACAGGCAAAAAGAATTTCAGACTTTTGAATTTTTCGAAGAATAATCTCTCAATTTGAGGGAAATTACAGATAAAAGGAGCCACTGAACAGAAACTAAGAATGAAGCGGTGTAAAGGCTGGGGAAGAATTAAAGGCATCGAGGAGTACTTTCCGAATATACGGACCTTATAGGCAAAAAGAATTTCAGACATAGGATGTATGAAATTTGAAGAGAATCGAATGATATTTTACCAGCGTTTCATTATTCAAAAAGTTGACCGCTTTATGGAGAAGGTAGCAGAAGGAGTGATCCGATTTATCCCATCTTCACACCAGATCTTGCGGGAGCTGAATATATCGCAATATTTCATTCTGCAAACATTGAAAAATGAGCTCGGGGTAAAGCCATTGAAATTCCAAAACGTGCAAAAATCTACACCGCACCAGAAAGAAAATAGAATAGAATAAAAGAGCTAAAGAGTTGCTTCCTTGGCCGAAAGTGGTGATCTGCCGAATTTTGTTTTATCCGATGAGACAACATTCTTTGTCCAGCTGTTTGTAAACAAACAAAATGATCGTGTTTACTTGCCAAAGAGGTCAGCTGAAAATGTGCACCTTGGGTTGGCCACCAGAACTCAAGCGCTGGCAATGGCTCATATTAATCGACCGAAAATATTGTGGAGGGTGAACTACAGCCTTGGGCACGCAAACATTTTGGCCGCAGACCTTGGACATTCCAGCAGGGCTGAGCAGCATCGCACTCAGCACGCGCCACCCAAAAATGGTTACAAAATGAGGTTCCTCGCTTCATCTCCAGCACACAATGGCCACCAACATTTCCGGATTCCAATCCGTTGGACTGTTGTGTCCGGAGTATTTTGGAAAACAAGGTTGGCACTAAAAATACCAAAGTGTCGATCACCTCCAGCAAGCGCTTCGCCGGGAATGGGCCAAAATATCGCAGAACAACATTCGGGCAGCGTGTGACGATTTTATTGGCCGTTTGTGGGCTATAATTCGTGCCAAAGGTGACCAATTCGTACAAATCTAAACTTATTCTAAAATTTTATGCTATTTCCGACATTTTTTGCTTTCATTCAATAAAATTAAATAAAGAAAAAGTCAATATTAAGGCGTTTGACTTTGTTGCAGTTTTTTTTTATCTCATCCTATATTTAATACCCTTTTTAGAAACAGAAGACATCCCAGAAGATATATTTCTATAGCTTAAAAGCCTTCCAAAACAGCGTTCTCCTAATAGAACTAGTTGCTATTAAAAGTTGGTCTCTAGATAGAATACTTTTAGAAAATCTATGTATAGACATAAGTTCTTTAATCGAGCCTCATATTATCGTATGGCCATAGAGTCCCCTATTATCGTATGGCCAATGTAAAGAAGGTTACTGGCAAAATTTAAAAATATTGGTTACATCCTTAAGGAATATATGATAAAAAGAAAAGGACATTTTAACGAATATTGTGGATCATTTTACGGTTCAAAATGCCTTTCACATTTCATGCTATTATTCATTTCACATTAACAAAATTATTCCATTTCGGAAACACGATACGAACCTACTCCACAATGTAAACCACAATAAGATAATACCAGCTTGCAGTTAGATACCACAATTCTAATTGGAAAGTAGTTACAGGTTAGCAAATTAAAACTTCCCATCCACAATTGCTGTTCTCCCCACAAAATAATACATTTATATCCATCCTGCTTTTGGTGAGGTTCTGCAGTTTTGGATGCAGGGCAAATATTGTATTCTTCGAATATCTAATGGAATTTTGTTTTTGTTCGAATTTACAATGAACTCCGGGCTGGTGGTGTCAGCGTCTGTGTGCTTTGGTTGATGTGTTGGTACTTTGTCCGTGTTGTTGTAGCACCATTTTGGAACATCGTACACCACTATGGTATACGATGCTGAATGCTATACTGCACAAAACCGGTAAATGTAGTTAGTTCTGCTGTGAGTGTGTGTGTGTCTCACTCTCTCTCTCTCTCTCTCTAGGTTTAGACTGCATTCATGTCCTTGCTGTATCCTTTTCAATCCGATCTGTTATCCATGCAATTTTTGTGTATGGCTCACATTCATCCATTCATTTATTTTGCATTTTTTTTGTAATTTGTTCTCGAAACGAATGAAAAAAGAACCCTTGGAACAAAAACTTAATATGTCTGCTGTTCTATTCAAGCTCTTAACTAATTAACCAACACGAAAATGTTTGGTCTTTGAAGTGGAACATTTGGTCTGGTCTGTTTTATCTCTCCTTCTTTCATTTAAATTGTGGTTGAGGTGGATAACATTAAAAATGTATTAATTCAAGGAAAATGCTACAGATTTTCCTCTTTAGTTGGTGGCTTCGATTCGGTGGTTTTTTGGTAGAACATGGCGGAAAAAATGCAGAAATTGCAATTCCGGCTTGAAAAGGGTCATATGAGAATGTTTCCATTTAATGATGGTGAAAGCATGACACCTTAAAGGACGTGAGGAGCCGTCTGCATGTTACAAAAAAAATTAAAGAGATGAGGCCTTGAATCTTAGCAGACAGCCAGATTTAATATCTTAAAAACCTTTAAATATATTGTAGACTGCTTTAAAGAACATACATCTTTGGAATAGGATGATATTCTATGTTAAAAAGGATTTATAAAAGACCTTACATGTTCGACAACCCTCTTAACTAATAAGGAATGACCTGCAAAAGTCATCATATTAAAAGGATGTGCAAATGATATTCTATTCCTAGAAAAATAGATCTTCTATTCATACAAGATTTGTTGGGTGATACGGCTGGTTTTATGGCAATTCGTACTAAAAGCGTACGAAAAGTACTAAAATGAACTAAAAATATAATACTATGTAATGGACAAACGGCATCAGAGTCACTAATGGAGTACAGGGTAGTTGCACCAAAGGTTTTCCGAGAATTCGAACTTAAATATTAGGAAAAGCTTTAATATAGTACTAAACTTCTAAACTGGTACCATTTGGTATTATGTGAACGGATAGGGCAAAAAACTTAAAATCTGGTATGAGAATCAGACTGGAAAATAAGTAAGTTTAATATATGAAGGCGGTTTTGGTTATGTGTACTAAATGTGCGAATTGCACTAAATGGCACTAAATTTGGAACAGTTTTGTGGATGAAGCTGGAATTTTGAAATTTTGTATTGAGGTCCATGTTGGTGGATGGTTTGTTATATAGACATGATTTTGGAAATGTGTACTACTAGTTTACAAAAAGTACTAAATAGTACTATGTTTGGTAAATTTTGGTATTGGATGAATGCGAGTATGTAATGCTTGAAATCTGAAATTTTGTATTAGGGTCGATGTTGATGTGACACATACAGGGTGAGATAAAAAAAAACTGCAGCAAAGTCAAACGCCATAATATTTACATTTTTTTTTTTTAATTTTATTGAATAAAAGCAAAAGATGTCGGAAATAGTACCAAATTTTAGAATAAGTTTAGATTTGTTCGAATTGGTCAACTTTGGCATGAATTATGACCTTGACTTTGGTATTTTTTAGTACCAACCTTGCTTTCCAAAATACTCCAGACACAATAGTCCAACGGATTGGTATCCGGAGATTTTAGGGGGCCATTGTGCGCTGGAAATGTAACGAGGAATCTCATTATGTAACCATTCTTGCGTGGCGCGTGCTGAGTGCGATGGTGCTGAGTCCTGTTGGAATGTCCAAGGTCTGCGGCCAAAATGTTTGCGTGCCCAAGGCTTTAATACACCCTCCAGAATATTTTCGCGATATTATTTGGCATTTATTCTGATGCCACGGTCGATTAATACGAGCGGAAAGCGACCATTGGCTGTTATGGCGGCCCACGCCATCACCATGGCCCGCGCTAGAGTTCTGGTGGCCAACCGACGGTTCACATTTTCAGTTGGAATGTAAACACGATCATTCTGTTTTTTACAAACTGGAATAGTTTGGTTTGGGCTTAACGGATGAAGGCGGAAGTTTGAAATTTTCTATGGGGGTTTCTCTTAGTGGTAGGTTTGTGATATACATAGAGGTGAGTTTGGAAATTTGTACCACAAAAAGTACCAAATATTACTATATTTGGGACAATGAACAGATAGTGCATTAAAAATGAAATTTGGTATTATGGTCGATGTTTATGTGTAACCTGGACATATGTATGTGTTCTATAATTGTACAAAAAGTACTGAATGGTACTATATTTGGCATAAGCTGAAGTGATAGAGATACGATTCTGAAATTTGATTTTTAGACATCTGATAGTAACTGTTTTTGAAGTTTGGCAATGGTTTGAAAATGTGTACTATAATTGTACGAAAAGTACTATAATTGTACGAAAAGTACTAAATAGTACTAAATTTGGTATTGAGTAAAGGAATAGAGCTGAAATCCTGAAATATGATACAGATGACTCTATTGGTCTATGTGGTTAAAAGAACGAACTGATTTTGGATATGTATGTGGAAATGTACAAAATGGTACTAAATTTGGTAATGGGGAGCGCTAAAATCCACAAATTTGATATTCAGTTCAGATATTGAGGGTATCTGAGGTTGAGATCTGGTGGTGGTTTTTCAAGTACGTTCTATTCTTAGTAAAGTACTAAATGGTGCTAATTGTGGATCACTGCTACGGCGTCAGCGAAAATTCTACGTTAAAATATTAGCTTCTTTCCAACAGTTCGTCTTTGGCCTTTTTTATTACTCAAAGGTACAATTTCTTCAGTTTTAATCAAAACTTTATACATCGTACGAAATTTTCATTTTCATTTAAAGTTTCCTGTATTTTTCAAGTTTTTCCTTTTTCGAAAAGAACAATAGGCAAACGTTTACCTTTTACACCGAAAAGTCTTGAAAATCTTGAACCCATGCCCAATGTTGCTTCCGAAAACTATTTCAAAGCCATACGTAACCCCTAAAAACGAACAATGACCGCAAGATAAAATGTCAGCTCTATCCCTTCACCCAATACCACATTTTGGTAGCATTAAGTACTTTTCGAACAATTATAGTACGCATTTTCAAGTCAATCTCCATATAGCAACCTCAGATACCAACAGAGGCCTTAATATCAAATTTAAGGATTCCAGCCCTATCCCTTCACCCAATACCAAATTTACTACATTTCGTACGACTAGGGTATACATTTGCAAAACCACCTCCATAACTCAATTCCAGATACCAAAGGAGACCTCAATATCAAATTGAGAGATTCCAGGCCTATCCCTTCACCAAATACCAAATTTAGTACCATTTACTACTTTTCGTACAAATATAGGACGCATTTCCAAACCACAGCTAAATCTCTATTCTAGATATCAACAGAGACCTTGATCAAATTTGAGGATTCCAGCCCTATCCCTACACCCAATGCAAAATTCAGTAGCATTGAGTACTTTTCGAACAATTGTAGTACGCCTTTTCAAAAAAATCTCTGATAGCACCAGAGATCGCAATATAAAATTTAGGGATTCCAGCTGTATCCCCTCAACCAATCAATTTAGTACCATTTAATACTTTTTGTAGATACCACATCCAAACCACATCCAAATCTCAATTCCAGGTACCAAAAGTGACATCCACGTCAACTTTTAGAATTGCAGCTCTTTCCCTTCACCCAGTACCAAATTTAGTACAATTTAGTACTTTTCGTACTATAATAGTACACATTTTCGAAACATCATCCATATGTCCAGGCTACACATAAACAGCGACCCTTATACGCAATTTCATATTTCAAGCACAATCTGCTCACCCAATTCCAAATTGTATCAAATATAGTACTATTTCGTTTACTATTTACTATCATTTAGTACAGTTCACACACTTAGTACACATTTCCAAAACTTACTTTCCAACTTTGTTTCTCATACTAAATGTCATTTGTTAACTCTATCCGTTCATGATAACATTTTTGAAGTTTAGTACCATTTAAGAACTTTTCTTAACCTTAAAGTTCGAATTTTCAAAAACCCTTTGGTACATCGATCCCGCACTCCATTAGTAACTCTCATACCAAATTTAATTTTTTTTTGTCTTCGATCTACGATTTCCCCTCTATTTCTCATAGTTAACAATTGACATCTCTCCATTGAAAATCCAATATTTGGGCGCCATTTAATTCGATGTCTGGTGCATACTTTCAGGCGCCCCCAATTCTCTTGCAGGTGAAATCTGTCTTTCTTCGAATCGAATCGAATTTTAAATTCATATGCAAGTTGTCAAACTATAAATGCATTTAAAATCAAACCTCTCCCTCATGTGATGTAAACTTTTAAGACATGACCATTCAACAAATCTATGACTGTTGAAGAGCTTCATTTAATGATAACATATAACCGCCGAGAGCTCTTAAAATCTCCGCATGCGGGCAGGGCATGCCCCACCTAAGCAGTCGTATAAAATGCAAACTCAAATACGAAAAGTCCTCGACAAAGTATACATAGAAGTTTGCCAGCAGAATAGACACAATACACACATATGGCAGACATGAAGGAAGAAGAGACACCACAGGAATGGAAGTATAGTGAGTATAAAGAGGAGAAACAGAGAGGCAGACCATTGCTGCATTTGTGTCTCGAAAGCTTTAGAGGTTTTTGTAAAAGTTATGGCACTGAGTGGCTCTGCTGCTGGTCGTTTGAATGTTAGACGGGTGACCAGCCACCGAGGCAACCAACAATTCTGATGCTTATGTCGTATCTTTAAAAAGGACACCAGCATAACATTCCACTTTGGCTTCAAAGCAACATTCACACACACACACATATTTTCTACTCATGGTTTAGAAAGCATCTTCATGTTTTGAGCAGTTACTGCTGGCAACCCAATAACCAGCATCATAAGGCAATGTCAAAGGATAAAAAGTTTAATAATAATTTAAAGGGCATATCAATGTGTCTGTGTGTGTGTGTGTCATGTTGTGTTGTGAGGTTTATTCCTGCTACACATATCCTTTGTAGCCACACCAACTGACATCACATGGCAACCCACCGGATGTTGGCATGCACAGATATGATCGTTTGTCCGGGTACATGTATATGTATTCCAGTATGATACATATGAAAATATAAATGTATCATACTTCCATTCCATATTAAGAGGATTTTCTTCATTTTTATGAATAGAATAGCATCAAATTTAGAGCAAGGACATCATCACATCAAGGATATGTAAATTGCAATTAACAACAATCAGAGTGACATATAACTAAATGGGGATATCAAAGGATAGATTTCTATGGAAATTGGTTTATTTTTAAATTACAAATATGTCATATTCGGAAGCGGATAATATTGCGTCAAAATTTGAAATTTAAAATTGCTGAACAAAAAAAGAGAAAAAATAAAATCTGAAGTCAAATGGAAAGAAATATATATTCACGTTTGGTCTGCGCTATTTTGGGCCCATTCCCGGCTAAGCGCTTGCTTGAGGTGAACGACACTTTGGTATTTTTTACTGCCAACCTTGCTTTCCAAAATTCGCTAGGCACAATAGTCAACGGATTGGTATTTATTGTGATGACACGGTCGATTAATACGAGCGGAGAGCGACAGCGAATGTTTTCTCATCGGAGAGAACCAAATTTTAGCTCTTTTGAGTATATTTTTTTCTGTTGTGGTGTAAGTTTTGCACTTTTTGGAATTTCAATGCCCTTACCCCAGCTCATTTTTAATATTCGCCGAATGGAATATTGCGATATGTTCAGCTCACGATAAAGTCGCTTCTTTACTTTTCCAACCATTTCTGCTGATGTTGCTGTTTTCCACTTCCTTGCCTTCTGGCTAGCTACCAGTATCACGGTAACAAGCGATGGTACGAGACACAAAAGATTTATTCACATTCAAATGCTGGAGTGCTGGAAAGCATTAGCCACTTGTGGTTCTCCAGTCAAATATAAAGAAATCACACTATCACGCTTCAATTCCATCACGAATAACTTTTTTCCTGGAAAATTCTCACCAAAATACTTTTGTACGCCTGTATTGACATATTGTGATGAAGTTGAAATTTGGAAAGGTACTAAATAGTACCATATTTGGTATTGGGTGAGTATACAGGGTTGCCCATATTCGACGGACCCATGTTTTTTTTTTTTTAAATCAAAGAAAAAAATAAAAATTTGGCGGTTGGCAATGTTAATCATTTAATTTGTTCCAATTAGATTTGTTTACATCAATTTTTGAATATGATATCTCTCAAATGGCCGCCTCTGGCGTTGATGACGTATTGTGCCCTTTTTGCTGAATTTTCCATCGTTTTTGCCAACATTTCGGCCGGAATAGAGGCTTTTTCTTCACGAATGTTGTCCTTGAGCTCTTCTACGGTCCTTGGCTTGTTAACGTAAACCTTTGACTTCAAATATCCCCACAAGAATAAGTCAGGCGGCATCAAATCGGGCGAACGCGGTGGCCAGTCCAAATCACCACTTTTCGACATCAAACGGCCCGGAAACAAATTCTTCAGAAAATCGATTGTTAGGCGACTTGTGTGCGGTGGAGCGCCGTCTTGTTGAAACCAGAACTGCCTCACACGCTTTCGACGAATAATTGGCATCACAAAATTGGTCATCATGTCGCGATATCGCTCCTGACTGATGGTAACAGCATGGCCATTTTCATTTTGGAAGAAAAACGACCCAATGACCGTTTTCGCACTAACGCCGCACCAAACTGTGACTTTTTCATAATGAAGAGACACTTCTTGAATCTCCTGAGGATTTTCAGTGGGGTAAAAACGGCAATTTTGCTTATTTACGGTCCCATTCAATGTGAAATGGGCTTCATCGGACATGATAATTTTGTTCAAAAATTGCTCGTCATCCTCGACCATTTCGATGACTCTTTGGGCCCATTCCAATCGACGAGGCTTGTCCGCAGGCAACATTCTTTGCGTCAATTGGACCGAGCCATGCCCAACTGCTGAGAACGGCGTGTTTGGGATGTTCTTGGGGACCTCTCAACACTGGCTCGTACGGCAGCGATATTCTCGGCCGATCGCCTTGGTCGACTTTTATATGGCCTCTTTGGATTAGAAAGAGCCTTACCAGTCGAAAATTTTTCGAATAAACGCCTATTGGTGTTCTTAGAAGGCCCAACTGCTGAGAACGGCGTGTTTGGATGTTCTTGGGGACCTCTCAACACTGGCTCGTACGGCAGCGATATTCTCGGCCGATCGCCTTGGTCGACTTTTATATGGCCTCTTTGGATTAGAAAGAGCCTTACCAGTCGAAAATTTTTCGAATAAACGCCTATTGGTGTTCTTAGAAGGCGCACTTCTCACATTTTTTAATGTTTTAAAAGCACGTTGAGTTTTCACAATTGACTTCTTCTGTTGAATGTAAATTTCAAGTATTTCAGAGCGCTCGCGTGGCGTGTATTGGTTCATGGTAAAAATCTGCTTGGACTGACGCATCAAACGCGGTATGTCATTAAGCGATGTGACATCTCTGTCAAAAGTTATGGCGTTGCCAGATGGGTCCGTCGAATATGAGCAACCCTTTATATTACTTGAAATACGAAATTTGGTATTAGGGTCGCTGTTTTATACGGCCAAAACGTATCTCATCCGAAACAACGGATATATAGATATCTTTGACCCAAATCAGGCTAAGGCGCACGATAACCCTCGAAAGGCGTATAAGATTTGGTCAAGACTTGGCACATCGTAATATTATTGTCAAACGTAGATCGAGTTCGGAGTTGGAAGATATCGGTCCACTTTTTTGGTACCTCTTCCATAAAAGGTCTAAATGCTCATAGGAAATAACTTTCTTTATTGAACAAAAAAAATTATATCACTCATAAAATGCGAAATAAGACTCAAATTCACTTCAATTTCCACACATCCCAACATTTTTGATAACACAATATCTGGTGTGAAGATAGAATATATCGATCTACTACTTCTTGTACTCTTCCTCACGAAGAGGTTAACATTTTGAATAACTAAAATTCACACATTCCAATATTTCTACCAAGTCTCCAAAAAACACCCTCAAATATGTTCAGGATTCGAGCTAGTGCGCTCCTGAGAGCTGGACAAATGAAGTGAGCTTATTTCCTCGTTTTTAATTGGGAGCAAAATTCGTTTTAAATCGAATAGATTCTACACTTTGTCGAGCCCTCTTTTAGTTTTTGCTATATCATTGTTGTACTTCTATGTCTTCTGTACAAGATCACACCTTCCACTTCCCCCCTCACACAACCCCTTTTAATTAAAGATAGCATTTCACACGAAAGATTTTTTTTTTTGCAAATTCGTACCTTAAGGATATTCATATCACTTTAAGCTACTAAATATTACATTCTTGGAATTCAATGAACGAGTAAATTTAGAAATCTGGAAATGGGTATTACCCTTTTACAGGTTCATAAGTGTAAGAAGGAGTGTAGCCACGTATTTTTTAGAGGGCTTATCTCTTACTGGAATTTGAGAAGTACGAGAAGCAGTGGAAGTGCGAGCTATTATTAAGGGTCTTAATAAGGCAAATGTTATAATTTTTCTGAATTTAAGGCCCGATATTGAATTATAAATAATTATTGTGAAAAATAAGGTCTATATAAAAAAGTATCGATCTATAGCCAATTATCTGCCAGAGAGGGCGCTGCTTATATAAATACCAGTTTTGAGATAATTCTGTTGAAAAATGTAACTAAAATCATCAAAATAAAGAATAATAAGAGGTATACAAAGATGTAGATCTACACAGGCAATTTTTTGTCATAGGAACTCTAAATTTGAAATAATTTCGGTGAAAAGTGAAGCTAAAATCATAAAAACACCGAAAAATTGGAGATTCCGTTATATGGGGGTTATAGCCTATAAAAGCAATTTTCCGTCAGTGGAGGTAGTATCCATTACGAACTCTTAAATACCAAATTTGATACAATTCCGGTGAAAAATGTGGCACGAATCACTAAAATAGCGAATATCGGAGGGGACCATACCCCCAAAGTTGGATAAATATGGACAGTTCTTTGCAAAGATGTTTCCTACACACTGGAAATTCCAACTGCCAATTTTGTGTAAATATTTAAAAATGTGACTAAAACAGCCAAAATACCTTTAATCTGACGGTACAGTTATATGGGAGCTATATCAAATTGTTAACCTATATGACAAAAATTCTTGGGACCTAAAATGCTTCTCAGCAAAATTCTTTCAACGTTCGGAAACTATTCGGATGGATAAATCGACTTAAATTTATGCTGATGAAGAATATACGGGTACCCCAACTAATCATCGCAATCGTGACAACGGAAATAATTTTTTTGCTTGCCTAGAATGGAAGAAATGAATGTGGAGGGCAGGTGGTTTCAACAAGACGCAGTCATTTCCCGGTCGTGCTGTTTCGCGTTTTTTGGATACCAGAATTGGCAGCCTAGATCGTCCAATTTAACGCATTTTGATTTTTTAGGGGTTTTTAACTACGACAATTAAAACAAGAAAAAAAAGTTGTAAGTACGGCAATTTTCAAAAAAATAAAATCCGTTAAAAATTCTGTTTAAATTTATAAAATACCGAATGTTGCCGTTATATTATGGTCTCTACGACGACATGGACCTATTAGTCATAAGCAATTACAATATTCAAATGCGAAAATTGAAAAAAATTATGTTTATAATGTAGCTAAAATCATCAAAATACCAAATATAGGGAGGTACCATGGGTGTTATACCAAAATGTGGACCTGCACTGACAATTTTCTGTCTTCGGCTGTAGTAAAAACAAAATCGTGAAATCGACGAAATCTGATCAAGAATATATGTATATTTACATTACTCGAATATTTCGAGATGTTGAAAGCGGAATTGAAAAATTCAAAGTGAGAAAAAATCCGTTTAACAGGATAGAATTCTGTTAGACATGTTGAGCTAAATTAAACAGGTTGAGTATCGAAACTTGTACAGACATGATTTAGGCGAGCACTGTATCTCATCATGTCTGTCCGACCTGATTCCTGTCGAAGGGAGTATATTCTTACGCACATAGTATTATAAGTATTACACTTTGGAGGGAATATATTCTTACGCACATAGTATTATAAGTATCACACTTTGGATAACTGCAAAAATTGGTAATATCCGTCAATTTCTTTCATGGTCATCAGCACACCCAAATACTTCTTCTGTTGTTCTTGTTGCTGAAGAGCAAAAGGCGGTGGTGCAACCAACTTTCAACATAACTGACATGTACTGGTGAAAAGTCTGTATACAGGATGTGATGTACGTGACATTGAATATCCATCCAAATAGAACACGTTAAAATTGTGTTAAGTTTGGCAGCAGGTCAGTTTAAATGATGAGAAAACTTGAATTGCACCACTATGCAACGAAATGGAGCTCAACGGCACGGGTAAGAAATTTTCTCCAAAAATAAAGGAAAACTTAAGATTTTAGAGGCCCAAGAAGTAAAAAAAAAGCTGTAAATACCCTCTACCGTTTGGAACGAATTCGGCAATCTTCAAAAAAATAAAATCCGTTAAAAATTCTGTTAAAATCTTAAAAATACCGAATATAGCATAGGCAACTTTTATCCATTACATAGGCAGTACTAAATGCGAAATCGGTGAATAAAGTTGTCAAAATGCCGAATATCGGGAGGTACCGTTATATGAGGCCTAAACGAAGACGTGGACCTGTACAGACAATCTTGTGTAATAGACTGAATCATCCATTGCGAATTTCAAATAGCAAATTTGAAGGAATTCCGGTGAATAATATCGCTAAAATCATCAAAATACCGAATATCGTGGGGTACCGTTATATGGGGGATATGCGAAGACGTGGACCTGCACAGACAATTTTCTGTCTTATGCTGTAGTATTCATTACGAACTTCAAATACCAAATTTGAAATAATTCCGGTGAATAATAATGTCGCCAAAATCATCAAAATAAAAATCAAAATATCGGGAGGTATCGTTATATGGGGACTATACGATGACGTGGACCTGCACAGACAATTTTCTGTCTTATGCTGTAGTATTCATTACGAACTTCAAATATCAAATTTGAAGCAATTCCGGTGAATATTGTCGCGAAAATTATCAAAATACCGAATATCGGGAGGTACCGTTATATGGGGGCTATACGAAGACGTGGACCTGCACAAACAATGTAGTATCCATTACGAACATCAAATACCAAATTTGAAACAATTCCGGTGAATAATATCGCTAAAATCATCAAAATACCGAATATCGTGGTGTACCGTTATATGGGGGCTATACGAAGACGTGGACCTGCACAGACTCTTTTCTGTCTTATGTTGTAGTATCGAAAGCATAGTATCAAATTTGAAGCAATTCCGGTGAATAATGTCGCTAAAATAATCAAAATACCGAATATCGTGGCGTACCGTTATATGGGGACTATACGATGACGTAGAACTTCATGGCCCAAAAGTCCTGCAGGCATAATATACATTTGAGAACAATTTTATCAAGCTACTTCATTTCGTTCGGAAGCTAGAGTGATTTCCACAGACGCATAGACGGATGGATATCGCTAAATCGACGTAGAATTTTATGCTGATCAAGAATATATATACTTTGTGGGAACTAAAATGTATTTTTTCGAGGTGTTACAAACGGAGTGACAGACGTAATAACCCCCCATACAGGTGGAGGGTATAACAAAACAAAATATCTCTAGTCATATAAATCTTATAGAATTTTACCAAGAAAAATTAATGTAAACCACTGTGCAACGAATAATCTGGAGGTGTTGCAAACGCAACGACAAAACCCTCATTTATAACCCTCATCACACTTTATCATACGAACACCTATACAACATAACTGCCTTCATACTTACACAACATCTGCGACATGGAAAAATAACGAATACGTGGGTAGTTGAAAAAAGTGTCCATCGTTTTTTTTTTTTTTATTTCTTTGTAAAGCCGAGACTGGACACAACAGGACAACATGCAAATGTTTAAAGGTTGTTGGCTGAGAAAATGTGGTGAATAGGATGGGGGGTTTGGAGAAAAGAAAACAACAAAATGTGAAAAAATATCTTCCTACCATATGAGACGATACTGTAGGCATCAGCACAGTCGAGTCAGTCATACAATCAGTTTGTCATTCTGACACATTATTCTCATCACAAGTAACAAAAAACAACTATCCATTGTTGCTGTTGAGAACTTGGCTGTTTGCTGTTGCAACCTCTCATGCGTCCTTTTCCAACATGCATTCATGTGTATGGCAATGTTGAGTAGGTTCCCTTCAGAAAAAAAGAGTAGTACCGCAGTGCTGCTCGAGTACTCGCCAAGCGATACCGACCACTCGCTCTTCATTTCCCCGTTAACGGTAAGAGCTGCTGACTTTTACACTGGACTGTCGTGTGAAAGTCAGTACTCGCTTTTGCAGCGCTCTGTGAGGGGTGAGCGACTGCTGAATTTTGCATCAGTCGCCATTGAAAGAAAGTAACTGAACATACTGCACGAACGTAATTATTCGCATTGCCATTGCGAATAATTAAAAGAACGAAAGACAGATTTTGTTTTCATTCAGCTATTTTTATTTCAAAACAATATTAAATTACAAAATAGAAATTTAGTAAAATATATAATTTCAAAAAAAGCACTTATTTGGTTTTAACAGTAAAGTATTAAAAAACTAAATAATATTAATAAAAAAAATTTGTACTTCGTTGGCATTTATGTTAAAAAGGAAAACTTAAGTCTCAGTCTCTCAGGTACGCTTATTCATTTTTTACATACACTTTCTTTTCTTTTTCACTTAAAAAAAAAACAAATATTTTACTTGCAAGTCCACACAATGCACAAAACACAAATCACAAATAAGCATAATCAGATGCTAACAGTGTTACCAATATATGCGATTATAAACAAAAAAACAGTGCAGCACTTGCGAGTAGTCAAGCAGTACTCGCCGCCTACAACCATTGATACTACTGACTTTTTCATCAGTGTAGCACCACTCGCAGTTCATCAATACCTCCACCGTTTTCTGCAGGGTTATGCAGTTAGTTGGATGATATTTTTCTTGTTGTTGCTGTTTTTGTTATAGTTGCTGTTGCTGCTGATGATGTTTACCCACCAGAAACGTGAAAATATTTTAATGACATTTACTTCTCCATTGAGTTGACAGCATTATCGTCCGTTGGTTTGAAGTTGTTCGCCCATCATTTGCCTACCACTCGCTCGCTCGCGATTCTCTTGATTGCTGTTTTCTTGAGAGTACTTGTCAGTAGGGTGGGTTCTTTTATGAATATGGTTGCTGAAGCTTCCTCCTCTTCAATTTAGGTGTGTATGTGTGTGTGTGTGTTTTTTTTGTGATTTTAAATCTGAAGATAATGTGGAAAGAATATTACATGACCGAAATGTCTGTAACCAAAAATATGTGTTGGAAGAGGGCTTGCAGCAAAGTTGGAGCCAAATACAAAAGATATTTGTGTGAATTCTTTTGGAATAAAAATTGTGTGATTTTTCTTTCGAGTCTTCTTAAGTTGGCAAAAAAAATATAATGAGAATAATAAAAATAATTGTGCAATACGAAAGTAGACAGGAATGTCAATAGCGATTTGACTACTCTTCAAATGCAACTTTTCCTTCGCTAGTTTTTATATACTTTCTTCAATATTCAATATTCTTTATTTAATTTTGCAAAAAAAAAAATACATGGTCACTAACCATATTGAAAATGCGTTGAAATTTGTCAAGTGCTTCACTGTTGGTCCTAAGGTTGATCATCTTGGAATTCAAACAAAAATTTTGCGAAAGATTACAGCTATAATTTTCAAGTTTGGTTTGGTGTGAAGGACTGAAATGTGACATTTAAAACAAGTTAAAAATTATCAGTCGGTATTGCCGACAGACATATACCCTCAGCCTATGTTCGATTAAATAATCGAAATATATTTGACTAGTGTTACAATTATTCAAACGTTTGACCCTCTACGGAGCAGGTTCCGAAGGAATGGGTCAAAATTGTCCATTTCGTACCGGACCCAAAAATATGATATTCCTACGTTCCTGGTATGGATTATATCGACTCAACCCTTTACTTTATATTAGATATGTAATAATTTTTAGAAAATTTTAAAATGTGCGTGATGTACCATATAGAGTCTACCGAAATATTCCATTTTAATATTTTATCTGATACAAATAAAAAATATTGAGCGAAATATTGAGCAAAACCACAAGAAAGGATATTTATGTCCAATTTTATGCGAAATCATAAATTCCGATAAATTTCATATTCATATCAGGCTTCTTATTGAGAGAAATATTTGAGCACCTGACCTAGCACTGACGCAAATATTAGTATTTGCAAAATTAGAGCAAAATCTGGTAATCGTTTCTCTTTCTGTGCAAAAAATATATTTTATATATATTTTTTGAAAATGTCGACCTTTTGTGGGGGAGGTACCCGAAGGAGTAGACCGATACATTCCATTTTCACACCAGACCTTGGGCTAATAAAATTATTGGGATGTGTGAAATTTGAAGACAATCGGACGTTACATCACATTTTATAAGAATTGTAATTATTAAAAATGTTGACCCTTTGTGGGGGAGGTACTTGATGGAGTGGACCGATATTGTCAATTTTCACACCTGACCTAGCGCTGATGAAAATATTAGGATTCGCAAAGTTCGAGCAAAATCGGATTATCGTTTCTCTTTCTGTGCAGAAAATATTTTTCGAAAATTTCGACCTTTTGTGGGGGAGGTACCAGAAGGAGTGGACCGATACATTCCATTTTCACACCACATCTTGGCCTAATAAAATTATTGGGATGCGTGAAATTTAAAGACTATCGGACTCTTACATTACATTTTATAAGAGTTGTAATTATTCAAAATGTTGACCCTTTGTGGGGGAGGTACTTGATGGAGTGGACCGATATTGTCCAATTTCACACCTGACCTAGCGCTGATGAAAATATTAGGATTCGCAAAGTTCGAGCAAAATCGAATTATCCTTTCTCTTTCTGTCCAATAAATTATTTTCTTTGACAATTTTGACATTGTGTGTGGGGGGTACAAGAAGGAGTGGACCGATATTGCCCATCTCCGAACTCGATCTAAATTTGACAAAAATATTACGATGTACCAAATTTGGATCAAATCGGATACTCCCTTCGAGAGTTAACGTGCGCACCAGCCAGACAGACAGACGGGCGGACGGACATCGCTAGATCGACTCCAAATGTTCAGAAACGGATTTGGTCCAAAGAGACCTAGGGTCTTAAACCGTTATTTCGACGAGGCACGTTTTGACCGTATCAAATGATATATACCCTCTGTAGCCATATGGCTGAGGGTATAAAAAATGCGAACTAAATAGATACTAAAAGAACCAAGTACCGTGGCCAAATTACGAATGAAGCTTCAGCACTTAAATTTAGTATTGGTGTGAAATACGGCTGCATTCTTGGAACTCCTAACAAAATGTACGAAATTATCTATAATCGTACATGTTTAACTGGTAAAGGTTTTTTTTTTGGAAATTCAAACTTAAAGAATATGAAAAGGGCTAAAATATACTAAAATATAAACTATGTCATATAGGCCGTTTTGTTTTGTAAAAATGGTTCATGGCTGCATTTTTGGAAATCATAGCTAAAATTGTACTTAAAACACCAGGTTGCAACAAGTGAAAAAGCAGTACGTTCGGCCGGGCCGAACTTTAAATACCCTCCACCACATCGAACGAAAATTCTGTTAACATTTTAAAAATACCGAATATAGCCGTTATATTAGGGCCTGTACGACGTGCACCTACATAGGCATTGTTTGTCAAAAGCCATTACCATATTCAAATTTGAAACTTGAAATAAATGGTGAATAAAGTAGCAAAAATCATGAAAATACCGTACATAGGGGGGTACCGACCTGGACCTGCATAGACAATTTTCTGTCACAGGCTGCAGCTTCCATTACGAACGTCAAATACGACATCTCCAACAATTTCGGTGAGTATTGTACCTAAAATCGTCAAAATACCGAACATAAGCAGGTACTGATATATGGGGCCTATACGAAGACCTGGACCTGCATAGGCAATTTTCTGTCATAGGCTGTATCATCCATTACGAACTCTAAATACATAATTTGAAACTACTACGGTGAATAATGACGCTAAAATCATCAAAATACCGAATATCGGGAGGTACTGTTATATGGGGGTTATACGAAGACGTGGACTTGCACAGACAATTTTCTGTCACAGGCTGTAGTACCCTTTATGAACTTCAAATACTAAATTTGAAACAATTCCGGTGGATAATGTCGCAAAAATCATCAAAGTAACGAATAGGAGAAGGTACCGTTATATTCATGGCCCATTTTCAATACTAACAAGTAAAAAAGCTGTAAGTTCAGCCGGGCCGAACTTTTAATACCCTCCACCATTTGGTACAAATTTGGGAATTTCCAAAAAAAATCCGTTTATAATTCTGTTAAAATCTTAAAAATACCGAATGCCTATACGACGATGTAGACCTGCATAGGCAACTTTTATCATAAGTTATAGGTGGACCTACATGGCCCATTTTCTGTTTTATGCGGAAGTATCTATTACGAACTTCAAATACCAAATTTGGAACGATTCCGGTAAATAATGTCGCTAAAATCATCAAAATACCGAATATCGGGGGGTACCGTTATATCGGTGCTATATGAATGTAGTAGGATGTAGTATCCATTACGAACTTCAAATACCAAATATGAAACGATTCCGGTAAATAATGTCGTTAAAATCATCAAAATGCCGAATATCGGAAGGTACCGTTTTATGGGGGCTATACGAACACCTGGACCTACATGGCCCATTTACGAACTTAACCTGCCCACTGGCAAAATATACATGTGTGCAAAATTTTAGCCTTCTATCTCAATTTGTTTGAAAGATAGCGTGATTACAACAGACAGACAGACACACAGAGAGACAGACGGACATGGCTAAATCGTCTTAGAGTTTTACGCTGATCAAGAATATATATACTTTGTTGGATCTGACATGAGTATTTCGAGGAGTTACAAACGGAATGACAAAATTAATATACCCTCCATAGTATGGTGGAGGGTATAAAAATTCTGCAGGCATAATACACATCTGAGTAAAATTTTATCAATCTACTTCATTTCGTTCAAAAGCTAAAGTGATTTCCACAGACGGACTGAGGGATATACGGACAAACGGACGGACTTAGCTAAATCGACATAGAATTTTATGCTGATCAAAAGTATATACTTTGTTGGGTCTAAAATGTATATTTCGAGGTGTTACAAACGGAATGACAAACATAATATACCCTCCATACTATGGTGGAGGGTATCAAAACATCTAATTTTTCAATTCTGGTTTGTGGGTGCCCACAGACGACGGATATGGTATTTCTGGGTCACTTCGAAAATTGATTTTGTAGCAGTAAATATAGAAAAGAAAACGAGTGTCTTAAATGTTCAACATTAAGCGTGTATAACTTCTATACACGTGCTTTGTGCTTCGGTTTTTGTTGTCGCACAATGCTATTAAGGCACAATACCCTCCACCTTGCACCCCATAAAGTATACATACTCATAATCAGCCTAAAATTCTAAATCGATTTAACGATGCCCGTCTGTCTGTCCGTCTGTTGAAATCACGAATTGGTATTTGTAGTTCATAATGGGTTCTAGATACGGTGGCGGATCATAGTATTTATGGGTCAATGTTTTGTTATAGCCCTATATAACGGTACTTTACGATATTCGGTGAAAAGAAAAAAATATTTGAAACAAGTAAGCAAAGGCTATAGCTGCGCGGGGCCGACCATGTGATACCCTGCAACACTACATTATATTAGAAGCCCCCTTACGTCCAAATCTATTTTGGAAGATTTCGCTTCAGAAATTATGTAACGGAAATCGTGACCTCAGCATTTTGACTAATATTTAAGCACTCCGTCGTGCTGTTAATTGTTCTGGTCCACTTTACAGCTAAATATAATCCAATGGTCGTCCAAAACGCTAGAATTCTTCCCAGTCCTTAACTCTCTTCTCAGGTGTGTCAATTGGCTTCAATTGTGTGATCAGGATATTTTTTTCTAAATATTTTGCGATCATCTCCAAAAGCAAGAGGCCCCTTTCTAATTCCAAATATAGACTCGTCTATATGATTTGCTTGTCTACGATATTTGGCTATATTCGTCAACGAAATCGGCATAAAAAGTCTTAAATTCGCCTTTTGTGTATTTCGGATATCACCTATAAGTAATGTTTGCATTTTTCAACACAAAGGTAGTGGTCCATTCTATCCACTATCCTAAACTCTAACTTCATGCGAGATTTCGTGCCCTTTAGTTTCTGTTTGTGACCTTTTTAACGGTTGCTAAATCAGGAACATTTTTAGTTCTTGGTCCATTCCAAGCCCTAAATATATCGCAGACATCTTTAAAAACAATAGACCCAGTCCTTCTGAGCCTTACCCTACCCTTGTGAAAATTTTCGTGATAATCGGACGATAATTGCAATCTGTATATAATAGCCCCAACCTGTGTTGTAAGGTGCAAAAATATTACAAAATGTACACCTCAATATTATGAATCAAATTGAAAAAATCGCATGCGATAAAAAATATGAAAAAACAAGTAAGCAAAGGCTACAGCCGAGCGGGGCCGACCGTTGAATATCCTACAACACTATAATAAACGATACAGTTTATATAGGCGAGATACTCGAAAGAATTCCACAAGATATTGTGACAAATTATAAAAGAAAACCATCAGGTTTCGTTCTCTAATTTTCGAATAATACCAACTTAAACTAATTTGCTCATTTCAAATGTATTGGTAGATGTTGCACTTAAATGGTCTTCCTAGATCTGGAACCAATATCTCCCAAAGACCTATGATCTCTCGGAAGTGGCAAAAGTTTAACATTTATTATTGCTTTTTGACTGAAACGCATCCAAATGAGATACAGACATTTGACTATATTCTTCAACGAAATCAGCGTTAACGAAATAGTCAGAAGTGCGTCTTTCCTGTATTTGTGAATTCTCCAAAAAGTCTCTGGAATAGACATTTTCGTATTTTGTCTACAAAAGTTGGCAAACTAATTCACACATTAAATATTTTTGGATGGCCATCCAAAACTGCTTGGCTTTTGCAATGTGCGGTAACCCCCCATTCAAATGTGAGTGAGGATCGGGCGATAATTACGACCTACCGACAATTTTGCAGTTTTTTTGGTCCATTTCAACCCCTAAATATATGGCGATCATCTCCAGAAAGAGTAAGCTTCTATTCTGACCCTCATCTTATCCCCATGCAAAATTTCGTAAGGATCGGGCCATAAATGCGATCTGTATATGATATCCTGATATCCTAACTACTTAGATTTGTTAGCTGTAGAAATATTACCAAATGTTTAATTCAAAATGAAAATATGCCAAAAGTATGACAAAATGGGAAAAATATGAGAAAATTTTACAAAATCAATATTTTCATCTCTAGAGAGATATTTTTATGCGATTTTTTAGACGTTTTTTCTTTCCTGCCAAGAGGCGATTCTGAATTAATAAGAACTGTCGAAATCAGTTCAGCCGTTCTCGACATATATGAGATCTTTCAAGCATTTCTTTTTTGATAGACATATATATCGCACATATATTGCTATATATCCGATTTGTTGGATCTTAACATCAATGTAAAGATCAGAAGTAACCTTGTCATTGCTTTGTGATTTCGCCGGGATTTAAAATATTCGCGGTTTAATGAAAAATTTTGAATTTTTTCAACAAAAAAGATATGGTCTATTTTACCCGCTAAATATTATCCGATGACCACCCAAATTGGTAGGCTTCTTCCCCGCCCTAAACTCTAGCTACATGCGAAATTCCGCGTCGATTGGTCTATAATTGCGACCTGTATAGCTACTGCAAAAACCGACATTTTTTCAGTATTTGGTCCATTTCAACCCCTAAACATTTGGCGATCATCTCCAAAAGAAATAGGCTTCTATTCTGACCTTAACCCCACCTTCGTGCAAAATTTCGTTAGGATCGGGCCATAATTGCGTCCTGTAGCGTGATTACAAATTAACATGGACAGACGGACAGACGGACGGACGGACGGACATACATAGCTAGATCGACTCAGCTCGGCGAGATAGGAAGATCCATATATATACTATGTGGGAAACCAATATTTCGAGGTGTTACATAATTTTTGGCCCAATCAAACTTATAATACCCCCAACACATAGTGTTGTAGGGTATAAAAATAATTTGAAAATACTGGTCGGTCCATTGTTCGTAAACTACAAAATTGAGGCCCACAAAGGACAATTTTTTCCTAATTTAAACATAACATATAATTAAAAAATAAAAACATTAAAACAATTATTTCATGGTTGTAGCCAGTTTGAGAAAGGTCTATAAAATACAAATAATTGGTCCATACCTATACTCCATAGCTTTCTGTAGTAGAATCCCAAAATTCATTCGTAAAATGTGCTGCCAACATCGTGCGTTTGTGTCCAAGCCCTCGCTCAAGCTCTGGCTTCTTTAGTTTTGAGGTTCGTATTGCCACACCATGCTAGGGGGCGTGTGACTTCCCATCGCCACCTATTCGTTTTACGTTAGCTTTAAACACTCGTAATATTTCTTAAATGGAGATGAGATCTTCAATTTCAATAGCGCTTCCGGTGCTTCTAATTAATGGTGGAAATAATAGATGGCGAGGCCAAAAAATTTATTCCAACTAAAAACGACAGCAAAAAACAGAAACGCGAATGAATACAAAAGTAAGGGGCAAAAAATCAGAGAAATCTGTAAATGAAGGAATACTAGAAGAACAAAACACGTTTGAACCCTTTGCCAACAGAAGAAAAACAAAATTGAGAAAAAAAAGTTACGGTGTCGAGCCAAACACCGAGTCTGAGCCAGAATTGCTCGGGAAATGATGGTGACAATGTGAAGTTGGAATTGCAGTTAAAATCCATCTCTCATTTATATATATATTTTTTTTTTTCGAAAAAAAAAGACCTGACTGCAGAAAAAAAATAAACTAAAACCGGGAGTCTTAACATAGGGAGGAATATTAGAATAGAAAATTCCAGACCATGCCACGGATGTGGCATGTGAGAAGATGAGAGAAAGAAAAAATCACTGCTAAAACACAAAGCCTGGAATGGTACACAACAACAGAAACTACGTATACCGCAGGAGGAAGAAAAAAGTGCACAAAATGAAAACTGCCAACAAAAACAAATGAACGACCAAACGAACGAACGAATGAATGAATGGTTGACTGAATTGAATGCTTGACGGTTGGCTGGTTAGTTGACTGGTTACTTGGCTCTTTCGCTTTATTCCCTACCCTACTCCACTCTTTTTTCCCTGTCTTCCGTGCGGCAACGGCATAGGAAACTGGCTGACATAACGTTTTACTAATGGACTAAATATTTCATGAGATGTTAAGAACGCTCAGAACAGCGGCAACAAAACCGGCATTTGCACTTTAAAGCGCATAAATGATGCAAACTGATTTCTTTTTTTTTTTGGCAAGAGTTTCGTAGGAAGAGTAGAAAGAAGAGCAAAAAAAAAACTTTTTTGCTAATTGAATGGAAATCAAGTTGAGAAATGCTGGACGTAGAAATATCTAGTTGTTTTCCACCACTTGCACCACTTGTTTCTTGTTGAAATTGGAGAAATGGAAATTATTCCCATTTTACCAAGAGTAAATACAATAATAAATGGATGTGTGATGCATACTTTTAGGCAAAAACGGGGTATGGCTAAAACTTGAGAAATTGCTCTACACATACAGGGTGAGATGAAAGAAACTGCATCCAAATTCAGACTGCTGTCATTTCTTAGGCACTCGTCCGACAGCTGTTATAGTATTTAACAGTGACAGCTCATTATATTGTTTACAAGCGTACAAAAGCATTTTGGTGAGAATCTTCGGAAAAAAGTTATTCGTGATGGAATTCAAGCGTGATAGCATAATTTCCTTTGGTATTTTTAATTGGGGTTTAGAACTTTTAATTGGCATCACTTTTTTAACTGGCGGCTATTTTATCAGCTCTCAAGTGATTAATATTTTGTTTGGTTTGCCATTTCAAATCGTGCAAATTTATTTCGAAAGTAATGGTTCAGTTCGCGAAGTTTACCTCAAGCTCCGTCCATTTTATGGTCGACATAATCGTCCATCAGAGCAATTAAATCGGTTAACAAATAGATCGTTTTCGCACTACGTTTACTCTATGTGATAATACGCATGCGCAGAGACGTCGAACAGTGCGCACCGAAGAAACAATTGCCCGAATGAATCGATTCGCCACCGTACACAGCAATTGCAGCTTTGTCCATCAACTTTATGGAAGATTTTGCGTAAAAATCTTGGCTTGCGACCTCACAAGATCCAACTTGTGCAAGAATTAAAGCCGCGAGACCATGCAATGCATCGTGATTTTGGTTCATGGGCCGAAAATGAGATTCATCTCGATGCTGATTTTCATCACAAAATTTTGTTCAGTGATGAGGCTTATTTTTGGTTGAAGAAGAAGTGAAGAGAATTCACATCAGTCCCTTGAGACGCCATTACATCCACAAAAACTGACTGTTTGGTGTGCTCTATGGGCTGGTGGAGTCATTGGGCCATAATTCTTCTGAAATAATGCTGGAGAGTCAGTTACCGTTAATGGAGACCGGTATAGAGCCATGATAACCGACAATTTTGTTCCCGAATTGGATGGCATGAATGGGGATGAGTTGTGGTTCCAACCAGACAGAGCTACATGCCACACAGCGCACGTCACAATCGAATTATTGAAGGAAACATTCGATGAGCACATAATTTCGCGGAATGGGCCTGTCAATTGGCCACCAAGGTCGCTCGTCTACGCCAACAAACCAGAAATGTTAGGGGACTTGGAAGCCAACATTCGTGGCGTTATTTTTATTATTCATTCATATTCATTCATGCTCGAAAAAGTGGTTGAAAATTGAACCTGTAGAATTGGCTTTGTTCGAGCCAGCCGCTTCGGCCACATGCCCGAAATCATATTTAAACATTAATGGCATAAAATTATCCTTCCAAAATTTATGGACATTAACGCAGTTCTATACTTCAATTCAAAGTTCTGTACCTCAAAAAACAAAAAACTTTATTTGGCTGGAAAACCACAAGTGGCCATCTTTAAATGTGAATAAATCTTGTGTACCATCGCTCGTTACCATGATACTGGTAGCGTAGCCCGACGACCAGGAAGTGGACAGAAGAAAACAGCAACATCAGCAGAAATGGTTCGAAAAGTAAAGAAGCGACTTGATCGAAACCCGCGTCGCAGTGGCCGAAAAATGGCTCATGACCTGAACACATCGCAATATTCCACTCGACAAATATTGCAAAATGAGCTCGGGGTAAAGACATTGAAATTTCAAAAAGTGCAAGAACCTACCCAGCAACATAAAGAAAATGGACTCAAAAGAGCAAAAGAGTAGCTTCGCTTGACCGAAAGTGGTGAACTGTCGCATTTGATTTTCTCTGATGAGAAAACATTCGATGTCCAGCAGTTTGTAAACAAACAAAATGATCGCGATTACTTGCCAAAGAGGTCAGCTGAAAATTTGCACCTTCAGTTGACCACCAGAACTCAAGCGCCGGTCATGGCGATGATGTGGGCCGCCATAACAGCCGATGGCCGCTCTCCGCTCGTATTAATCGACCGTGGCATCAGAATAAATGACGAATATTATCGCGAAAATATTATGGAGGGTGTATTAAAGCCTGGGCCCGCAAACATTTTGGCCGCAGAACTTGGACATTCCAATAGGACTCAGCACCATCGCACCCAGCACGCGCCACCCAAGAATGGTTACAAAATGAAGATGAGGAGAGGCTTCATTTCCAGCGCACAATGGCCCTCAAAATCTCCGGATACCAATCCATTGGACAATTGTGTCTGCAGTATTTTGGAAAGCAAGGTTGACACTAAAAAATACCAAAGTGTCGATTACCTCAAGCAAGCGCTTCGCCCGGAATGTGCCAAAATACCTCAGAGCAACATTCGGGCAACGTGTGACGGTTTCATTGGACGTTTGAAGGCCATAATTTGTGTCAAAGGTGACCAATTCGAACAAATCTAAACTTATTCTAAAATTTGATGCTATTTCCGACATTTTTGGTTTCATGCAATAAAATTAAAAAAAAAAAGTAAAAATTGTGGCGTTTGTGTTGGGTGCAGCTTTTTTATCTCACCATGTATACACCAGTTGTTCCTTTTAAAATTGGTAAAACAGAGTACACTGATTCAACAATGGATGTGTAATGCATACTTTTATGCAACTTTGAAAGGGCGAGAAATTGGAACATGTTGGACGATGACGTTTCTAATTGATATAAACCCCAGCGCACAAGTTTTGTTCGTAGTAAAAGTGAATAGAAAATATTTCTATATCGCTAAGCGTATATGTAATACTGAATGGATGTCTGATACATACTTTTAGGCGCTTACTTCGACTCTTTGACATAAACAAATGACTCCGTTTTAGCTTACCTGCAAGGAAAAGGAAAATGTGTATAATTAATGAATAATTCAATCAGAAAATAATTTGAAAAAAATTAGAATTCCTCCAAAGGTCCTTCTTTCAAAATTAGTAACATGCAACAGAGATGAGGGGAAACAGTATTTTATTAACAAGCAAAGATTCCGATGGAAACAGTTTTTTGTACCCCCCACAACGCGAAAACTTGACTTATTCTCCAAATCTTCAATATGCGGAAGTTATGTAGTCACAGAAGTTAAACCATCCACAAAAAACCCCGAAATATTAAATCAAAATTATGATACATGCTTGGAAAATGGGGGTGAACCTTCAAGAGGAAGAGAATCCCGAGATACCGTTTTATGGGGGGCTTTACCAAAAAGTAGGTCTATTTTTTCAAAGAGTAAGCAACCCACTAAGAGCATGAAATGTAGATTTATAGTTGACGTGGTTGGAAATTGAAATCTAACCCTTTAAAATACTTAATATCAGGAAGTCACGATTATGGGGACTTACCACGAAGTAGACCTACATTGAATATATTTTTCCACTAGACTAAATCAATGAAAAATCTTACGCTGATCATGAATATATTTACTCATCATAAATATATATACTGATCATGAATATATAAACTCATGAATGTTGAAAATTGAATATTTTATAATAAAACTTCGTAAAAGCACTTGCAAGGGTCTTCTTTCAATAGAATATTATTCAATGAAAACCTATCAACAAGATCTTCTATTTAAAAACCACTCAACGGACCGTAAATAGTGTAAGTTTTATCTGAAACTCTTTCGCACTGAAATAATGAATGAACAATGTGTATTCGACAATAGGGGCCTACCTTAGAAGGGGATTGGAAAAGGGGTGACGTCTCCATGTCTTCCCTCAATGGAAAACCTATACAGAGAAGAAATTTAAATCTTGCCGAAAGACACAAAGATTTTATTAGCCCGATATCGAGGGAGTACCATTACATATATAAGAGGTAATACTTGGACCTATATACACAATTTTCGGCTAGGGGAAGACAATTCCACAAAAAAATTGGACCACAAGTATGAAAACATCGAATATCTAGTGGTAATTTAATAACGTAGACCTACTTACACAATTTTTCATCAGATTGACAAGTGCATATCAAGAACTTAACACATCGGATTGCAGTCAAATCCATTGAGAAAAGTGGCTAAAATCATCAAAATACCAAAAATCGGGTGGTACAAGGGCAGTTCGGAAACTTCTTAGCCTAGCACAAAAAACGCGGTATAAACAGAACAAGTAAACAAACAAAAATTTTTGGAAATAGCATCAAATTTTAGAATAAGTTTAGATTTGTTCGAATTGGTCACCATTGGCACGAATTATGGCCTTCAAACGGCCGATGAAACCGTCACACGCTGACCCAATGTTGCTCTTCGGAATTTTGGTCCATTCCCGGCGAAGCGCTTGCTTGAGGTCATCGACACTTTGGTATGTTTTAGTGCCAACCTTGCTTTCCAAAATACTCTAAACACAATAGTCCAACGGATTGGTATCCAGAGATTTTGGTGGCCATTGTGCGCTGGAAATGAAGCAAGTGCTGAGTCCTGTTGGAATGTCCAAGGTCTGCGGCCAAAATGTTTGCATGCCCAAGGCTTTAATACACCCTCCAGAATATTTTCGCGATAATATTCGGCATTTATTCTGTCGGCTGTTATGGCGGCCCACATCATCACCATGGTCGGCGCTTGAATTCTGGTGGCCAACCAATGGCGCACATTTTCAGCTGACCTTTTTGGCAAGTAAACACGATCATTTTGTTTGTTCACAAACTGCTGATCATTTCATCGGAGAAAATCAAATTCGGCAGTTCACCACTTTCGGCCAAGAGAAGCAACTCCTTAGCTCTTTTGAGTCTATTTTCTCTCTGTTGCGGTGTAAGCTCTTGCACTTTTTGGAATTTCAATGGTTTTACCCCGGGCTAATTTTTCAATATTTGTCGCATGAAATATTGCGATATGCTTAGCTCACGCGGATTTCGATTAAGTCCCTTCTTTACTTTTCGAACTATTTCTGCTAAAGTTGCTGTTTTCTTCAATCCATTTGAAAAAACTGGAATCACCTTCAGACTACTATTTCTAAGCCACTCGTCCGACAGCTGTTAAAATTATGCCAGTGACAGCTCATTATATTATTTACAAGCGTACAAAAGCATTTTGGTGAGCATTTTCCAGAAAAAAAGTTATTCGTGATGGAATTCAAGCGTGATAGTGTGATTTCTTTATATTTGGCTGGAAAACCACAAGAAGCTATCGTTAAAGCATTTCAGCATTAAAATGTGAATAAATCTTCTGTGTCGCGTATCATCGCTCGTTACCGTGATACTGGTAGCGTAGCCCGTCGTAAGAACAGCAACATCAGGAGAAGTAGTTCGAAAAGTAAAGAAGAGACTTGATCGAAACCTGCGTCGCAGTGGCCGAAAAATGGCTCGTGAGCCGAACATATCGCAATATTCCATTCGGCATATATTGAAAAAGTGCAAGAACTTACACCGCAACAGAAAGAAACAGAGTTGCTTCCCTTAGCCGAAAGTGGTGGACTGCCGAATTTGGTTTTCTCCGATGAGAAAACATTCGTGGTCCAGCAATTTGTAAACAAACAAAATGATCTGAAAATGGGCACCTTCGGTTGGCCACCAAAACTCAAGCGCCGGCCATGGAGATGGTGTGGATCGCCATAATAGCCGATGGTCGCTCTTTGCTGGTATTAATAGGCATCAGAATAAATGCCGAATATTGTCGCCAAAATATTCTGGAGGGTGTATTAAAGCCTTGAGCACGCAAACATTTTGGCCGCAGACCTTAGACATTCAAAAATGGTTAAAAAAAATAGGTTGCTCGCTTTTTTTCAGCACAGTGGCCCCAAAATCTCCGGATACCAATCCATTGGTCTATTGTGTCTGGAGTATTTTGGAAAGCAAGGTTGGCACTAAAAAATACCAAAATATTGATCAGCTCAAGCAAGCGCTTCGCCGAGAATGGCCAAAATACCGCAGAGCAACATTCGGGCAGCGTGTTTCAGTGGTCTTTTGAAGGCCATAATTCGAGCCAAAGGCGACCAATTCGAACAAATCCAAACGTTTTCTAAAATTTGAAGCTATTTCTGACAGTTTTTGCCTTCAGTCAATAAAACTTAAAAAAAATTTAAAAATTATGGCATTTGACTTGGTTCCAGTTTTTTTTTATCTCACTCGGTAATTTTAGTTTTCACATGTTGGCGGCACGAAAAAGAGTATGCCCGGTCGAATTTAACGCCGATTCATTTTTTTTTCTCTTCATAAACTCTCCATTAACATCCTTACCTCGTTTCCCCATACGATAGCCAAAGCAAAACTATCACTTTAAAGATGTCAGTATTCATTCGTTATCAGCTTGAGTGCGCGTTGCTAGTCTCATTAACTGAATGAATAAGTACTGATCAAGTGATTATGGCCATTTGATCTGCTGATCAGATGCGAATGGGTTACGGATATCCACAAAATGGAAATGTGAGAAAAATACTAGTTAAACAAAACGAACAAGCGTCAATGTTTACATTTGCACATGCGCTTGTTGGCGGAGGGAGGGGTGAGCAGTGGAGTGGAGAGGCAAAGGTAAGTGGCGTTTGCCACAAAGAGGAAATACAGACAACAAAAACAACAATCACACTGACAATATCCAATCACTTCACAACAACCGCGTCAGTCAGCCCAGTCAACCCAACGTGACTAATGACACTGAATAAGAAAGCCCTCATTTAGATAATGGCTGTGGTGGAGTGGTGGCACAACATAGCTTCACGTTTTTTTTCGCTGTTTTGCAGTACAACTTTTGGGGACGACGGCAGCGAAGACAACTGACTGCGAGCGACTGGTCACCCAATGCTGCCTGGGTATGCCATAAAAAACTCAAACACCAAAAGCGCACAACAATAACAATGTTGGATATGGTAATGGTAATTGGGGTGATCGTGACCTTTATAATTGCTTGAATGTAATAGCAATTTTGAATCTATTAGATAATAATGTGTGGTAATAATAAAAAAGGGGCGATTTTAAAAAATAGCTAGCTAACACCTAATCAAAATTAATTCGAAAATTGCCATGGAATTTTGTTTGGGTAATGAGTAATCATAAAAATTTCAGATATATTTTGTTGTTGCAAAATGGTCAGGCTTATACCTTTATTGTTGTTTTTATAAAAACAATGTTTGTTTATCAGTGGATATAACTAAATAAATAATTATTTTAAAATATATCCCTAAAATGCTACTCTTGAAAATTTTTGAAAGACAGACGATATGGACATTCTGGAAATTCTATAGAATTCCAGTACTGCAGCCTATAACCTTCAATCATACACAAGGGAACTCTAAGTCCCAAAAATCATAGACAAGAACCACGGACAAAATAACGGACGTCCTCAGAGTGAATTTCTGAAACTTGTCTAAAGATAAATTTTAAAAATTTTTACAGTCCAAGTGTAATGTTTTGCGCTGACCTCTTTTATCTTGTAAACAGAAGAGAAGCAGTGAACCAATATTTTCAATGCAAATTGTGCCATATTCGTGCACTCCATTCCTTGTATGGGAGGTATGTATGACGATTTTTTTTTTTTGTCGATTGTTGACCTTTTCATACAAACTTCAATAAATACAAAAATATTGGGATGTGAAATATTTATTTATTTATTGTTATTCATTTTTTTTACTTTCTGTTAAAAAAAATGAGTCATACTGTCCATTTTCGCACCTGACCTAAGTTATATCAAAATATTACGATTTAGCTGAATATTCTTTCTGCAGAAGCATTTGAGAAGGGTTTGACCCGTTGTGGGGATGAACCAGAACCTGGTGTTATTAAAAATATTGGGATGTCCACGGACTTTTTTCACATTTTATAAGTGTTATAATTATTCAAAATTTTTAACCTTTATGGGGGAAGTACTGAAGGAATGAACCTATACAGGGAGAGATGAAAAAATTGCAACCGACTTCAGAATGCTGTCAATTTTAAGCCACCCGTCCCACAGCTGTGACAGGTCATTATATTGTTTACAAGCGTACAAAAGCATTTTGGTGAGAATTTTCCACCGTAATACTGGTAGTGTAGCCCTACGTCAGGGAAGTGGACGCAACAGAAATGTTTCAAAAAGTAAAGAAGCCACTTGATCTCAACCCGCGTCGCAGTGGCCGAAAAATGGCTCTCGAGCTGAACATATCGCAATATTCCATTCGGCAAATATTGAGAAAGGAGTTCGGGGTAACGTCATTGAAATTTCAAAAAGTGCAAGAACTTACACCGCAAAAGAAAGAAAATGGACTCAAAAGAGCTAAAAAGTTCCTTCGCTTGGCCGAAAGTAGTGAACTGACGAATTTGGTTTTCTCCGATGAGAAAACATTCGATGTCCACCAATTTGTAAACAAACAAAATGCTCGTGTTTACTTGCCAAAGAAATGTGCACCGTCGGTTGGTCACCAGAACTCAAGCGCCGGCCATGATGAAGGTGTGGGCTGCCATAACAGCCGATGGTCGCTCTTGTTTGCGCCTTGGGCATGCAAACATTTTGGCCCCCGACCTTGAACATTCCAACAGGACTTAGCACGCTCCACCCAAGAATGGTTACAAAATGAGGTTCCTCGCTTCATTTCCAGCACACACTGTCCACCAAAATCACCGGATACCAATCCGTTGGACTATTGTGTCTGGAGTATTTTGGAAAGCAAGGTTGGCACTAAAAAATACCAAAGTGTCGATCACCTCAAGCAAGTGCTTCGTCGGGAATGGGCCAAAATACTGCAGAGCAATATTCGGGCAGCGTGTGTCGGTTTCATTGGCCTTTTGAAGGCCACAATCCATGCCAAAGGAGACCAATTCGAACAAATATAAACTTATTCAAAAATTTTAATCTATTTCCGACATTTGTTGCTTTCATTCAATAAAATTAAAAAAAAAATTAAAATATTATGGCGTTTGACTTTGTTGCAGTTTTTTTTCTTATGTTGATAAAAAAATTTTGCGATTTGTGAAAATTGTTTCACATTTTATGATAGTTATAATCAAGATGCGCAAAATTTCGCTCGCGAACATTTAAAAATACGATATTTTCACTTGATCTCATTTTGCGATTTTATTTGAACGCAATATATTTTTTAACAAGCGAACGATGTACCAGGTTTGGACCAAATCGGATACTCCCTTCGAGAGTTATCATGCCTAGCAGCTAGACAGACGGACAGGAGGGCAGACACTCCCCAGATCGACTTCAAATGTCCTGAAACGGTTTTGGTCCAAAGATACCTGGGGAGTCGATATGGCACGTGTTGGCTGTATCATATGATTTATACCCTCCGTAGCCATACACTGAGGGTATAATGAAGTGTTGTAGTATTGAATTCAACTCGTGTTCGAAAAATCGAATGACTTAATGTTTATACCCTCCACCATAGTATGGAGGGTATATTAAGTTTGTCATTCCCTTTGTAACACTTCGAAATATGCATTTTGGACCCCACAAAGTGTCCGTGGACATAAGGGGGTTTCCAACATATTATAGCTTTTTAGGGTATCATACGATCGACACCGCCCGATACTCCTATTTTATACCCTTCACCATAGTATGGAGGGTATATTGATTGTCATTCCGTTTGTAACACTTCGAAATATACAATTTATACGCCACAAAGTATCCTTGATCAGCGTAAAATTCTATGACTATCGATGTCCGCGATGTCGATTCTGTTCGTTTGTGAAAATCACTATAGCTTCCAAACGAATTGAAGTAGGTTGATAAAATTTTATTCAGATGGGCTAGAGATGGGTAGAGAGACAATTATAAAGGCCTATACCAAAATTATAATTGTCTTTCCCTATATTCGGTATTTTGACGATTTAACGACAATATTCACCGGAATTGATTCAAATTCCGTATTTGAAGTTCCCAGTGGGTATTACAGTCTACAAAAGAAAATTGTCTAAGCGGATCCACTTTTTCCATATAGGTTACAGAAAATTGCATATGCAGTGACAGAAAGTTGTCTATGCAGGTCCACGTCTTCGTATAGACCCCAATATAACTGTACCCCATAACTGTACCACATAACATACCGGTATTTTTATGATTTTCACAGTATTTTCAACGTATTTTTTCCAATTTGGAGGGTATCCAAAGTTTGGGTATTCAAAGATTGGCCCTCCCGAACTTACTGCTTTTGTACCTGTTAAACTTATGAATTGACTCTTGGTTGCACTTTGATAAGTAATTACTTCCTATGATATGTCCATGTTGGATGCAGTTTTGTTAGTAGTTGCTGGTGCCAAAAAGAACTTAAATTTTTGGAAATGAGATTTTTTGCTGGGTTACATCTTTATCTTTATAAGATAAGTTATATTGGTAAAACTAATTTGTATTCACAGCGCCGCAAATTTTAAATGTGTCATAAAACTTTTATTACATCATTTGCACAATTCATTAAATGTACTTTAATTTTTTTTATGTCCGGTGTTAAATAAAAAAAAGTTAACGGTTTTGTACACCACAGATATACATGTTGTTAATAGCAAACACCATTACACCCTCCACAAAAATATACATACGTATCTTTTGGTTAATTAATAAATTGAATATGAGTGACGAGACCAGAGCAATTCTAATCATTGTTTTAAACAGATCTTTTATTAAATAACAAATTTTGGTAATAATTGCTTCCCAATACTTATATATTTTTTTTTGTTTGTATAAAATATAAAAAATTAAAAAAACAAGTAAGCAAAGGCTACAGTCGAGCGGGGCCGACTATAATAAACGATAGTGTTTATATAGGCGAAATACTCGACAGAATTCCACAAGATATTGTGACAAATAATTAAAGAAAACCATCAGGTTTCGTTCTCTAATTTTCGAAAAATAACAACTTAAACTAATTTGCTCATTTCTAATTTGTTGCACGTAAATGGTCTTCCTAGATATGGAACCAATATTTCCCAAAGACCTATAATCTCTCAGAAGTGGCAAAAGATTAACATTTATTATTGGTTTTTGACTGAAACGCATCTATATGAGATACAGACATTTGACTATATTCTTCAACGAAATCAGCGTTAACGAAATAGTCAGAAGTGCGTCTTTCCTGTATTTGTGAATTCTCCAAAAAGTCACTGGAATGGACATTTTCGTAATTTGTCTACAAAAGTTGGCAAACTATTTCACACATTGAATATTTTTGGATGGCCATCCAAAACTGCTTGGCTTTTGCAATGTCCGGTAACCCCCATTCAAATATGCGTGAGGATCGGGCGATAATTACGACCTGCTGACAATTTTGCAGTTTTTTGGTCCATTTCAACCCCTAAATATATGGCGATCATCTCCAAAAAGAGTAGGCTTCTATTCTGACCCTCATCTTATCCCCATGCAAAATTTCGTAAGGATCGGGCCAAAAATGCGATCTGTATATGATATCCTGATATCCTAACTACTTAGTTTTGTTAGCTATAGAAATATTACCAAATGTTTAATTCAAAATTAAAATATGCCAAAAATATGACAAAATTGAAAAAATATGAGAAAATTTTAAAAAATCAATATTTTCATCTTTAGGGAGATATTTTTATGAGATTTTTTTAGACGTTTTTTCTCTCCTGCCAAGAGGCCATTCTGAATTAATGAGAACTGTCGAAATCAGTTCAGCCGTTCTCGACATATAAGAGATCTTTCAAGCATATCTTCTTTGATAGACATATATATCGCACATATTTCGCTATATATCCGATTTGTTGGATGTTAACATCAATGTAAAGGTCAGAAGTAACCTTGTCATGGCTTTGTGATTTCGCCGGTATTTAAAATATTCGCGGTTTAATGAAAAAAGTTGAATTTTTTCAACACAAAATATATGGTCTATTTTACCCGCTAAATATTATCCGATGACCACCCTAATTGGTAGGCTTCTTCCCTGAACTCTAGCTACATACGAAATTCCGCGTCGATTGGTCTATAATTGCGACCTGTATAGCTACTGCAAAATCCGATATTTTTTTAGTATTTGGTCCTAAATATTATGCGATCATCTCCAAAAGAAATAGGGTTCTATTCTGACCCTAGCCCCACCTCCATTTTAAATTTCGTGAAGATCGGACCATAATTGCGACCTGTAGAGTGATTACAAATTAACATGGACAGACGGACGGACGGACATACATAGCTAGATCGACTCAGCTCGGCGAGCTAGGAAGATCCATATATACTTTCCTATATGGGAAACCAATATTTCGAGGTGTTACATTAATTCTGGCCCAATCAAACTTATAATACCCCCAACACATAGTGTTGTAGGGTATAAAAACCTAATCAACATTACAATTTTTATATAAATACTAAAAACATTTCAACAATTTTTATGTGGTTTTAATTTTATAAAAAAAATTGTATAAATTTTATTTGATGATTTATTTCATAGAAATGTGTATTCGTCCTACAACATTTACATAACATGGGTATAAAAAACAAAAAAAATAACAATTCCATCTAAACACACACACACAAGCAAAATGAAAGAAAAAAATAACATTACATTTTTTTGCCAATTCATTTTGAACCCCACCCACCGACGCGTCAGAGATCACATTTTTTTAATATAAAACACAAATTTGTGGTATTTATATATGCATATGTGTGTATGTATGTGAGTGTGAATGTGAGTGTGCCTGCGTTTGTATGTGCAGAAAATGTATTGAGGATTTATGTCCATAAATCACTTAGCAAAATCTGACAAATTGAAAAAAGGTAAATTGGATTAAAAAGCATAATGTTTAAAGCAATAAATCATCCCGCATGAACACAAGATTAAAAATCTTTCTAATTTTACTTGAAGTTTTGTGTCTGATACAGCAACATTAAATTACAGCATATGGAAAATGTATAAAACGTTTGCTTCAACAATTATGAAGTTTAAAAATTAAGAAATACACCTATTTCGGTGGTAATTGCATAATTAGAAAATTCGAATTACAAATGGAATAGTTTGAATTTCAAATGGAATAACTCAAATTGTATTTATTTATTTTTTTATGATTAAGATATATAGAGAGATATTTATAAATAGGACGCTGTTTGTTCCATTTTATCCCCAAAACGTTCATTTCCAACAGTTATGGGCGTCTATACTCACCCTAAAACTGATTCCGGGCAACATTTCTTGGGAGTCAGACCATAATTGGGATCAGATATATTTAATTGCAAATCAACTCAGCACAGTATACAACATGGTGGGTCTGGGTGTTATAAAATGTTTGACCCCATTAAACTTATAGGATATAAAACTAAAGCCGAAAAGGTCTACACCACCAAACGCAGGTACTTATTCAATTCATGAAAATTAAGAGGTGATTTGATATTTTCAAGCATAGTTTTAGAAACACAGCGATGTTCCTCGCTTCATTTCCAGCGCACAATGGCCACCAAAATCTACGAATACCGGCTACCAATCCGTTGGACTATTGTGTCTGGAGTATTTTGGAAAGCAAGGTTGGCACTAAAAAATTTGAAGTGTCGATCACCTCAAGCAAGCGCTTCGCCGGGAATGGGCCAAAATACCGCAGAGCAACATTCGGGCAGCGTGTGACGGTTTCATTGGCCGTTTGAAGGCCACAATTCGTGCAAAAGGTGACCAGTTCGAACATATCTAAACTTACTCTAAAATTTGATGCTATTTCCGACATTTTTTTCTTTCATTCAATAAAATTAAAAAAAAAAAATGTAAAAATTATGGCGTTTGACCTTGTTTCAGTTTTTTATCTCACCCTGTATATCGTCTTCTCCCTTCGCTTAATATGAAACTTTCTGTATACCTTAAGCCATATGTTGTCTCGTTGGACCAAATCCGTTTTACGATATTTGAAGTTTATCTAGGGGTGTCCGCCCGTCTGTATGTCTGGCTGATGCGCACCATTACTCTCGAAGGGAGTATCCGATTTGATTCAAACTTGGTACATGGTAATATTATTGTGAAACTAGATCGGGTTCGGAGATGAGTCCTTTTGCCTCCCCCACAAAATATCCAAGCCTCTTTCAAATACCTTGCAAGGACCTTGAAGGATTATGATACCTTGATGAGATCGGGGATGACTCTTGCCCATATGGGGAGAATTTAAGAGGACGATAAACTTCTCAGTCTTCCACGCCCAAACGAACACACTTTGAAATCAGTCTTTAAATGGTTGCCAGATGCATTAGTACATCTACAGGGACTAACATTATTAATTTATTCTGGTCCATTCTTGGGATAAAACAAATAAAAAAGCTGTAAGTTAGACCAGGCCTTTGCCTACCCTCCACCATTTGGAACGAATTATCAAAAAAAAAAAAAAAAAAAAAACCTTAACAAATTATCTTAAAATCTCAAAAATACCGAACGTAGCCGTTATATTAGGGTCTGTACGACGACGAGGTCCAGCATAGGCCACTTTTGTTATAAACCATAGCACTATTCAAATGCGAAACTTAAAAAAATATCGGCGAATAATGTAGCTAAAATCATCAAAATACCGAATATAGGAAGGTACCAATTTTCTGTCATAGGTTGTAGTATCCATTACGAACTGCAAATACCAAGTTTAAAACAATTCCGGTGAATAATGTCGCTAAAATCGTCAAAGTACCGAATATGGGGAGATGCCGTTATATTGGCGCTATACGAAGGCGTGGACGTACATAGCCAATTTTCAATACCAAAAGTCCTGCAGACATAATATACCTTTGAGTGAAATTTCATCAACCTACTTCATTTCGTTCGGAAGCTGTAGTTATTTCCACAGACGGACAAACGAATGGATCATCATCAGATGTTACAAACGAAATGACAAACTTAATATACCCTCCATACTATGGTGGAGGGCATAAAAAGTCATTAGGGCCGCCACACAATCTCAATATCGGCATCAATATTACCGGCATTCGAAAAGTTGAAGCGACGCCATTATTTTATTCTTTGCCGAAGCAAGTAAAATGACATCCTTAATCATTTCGACAACAACTCCAACTCGCCGACATACCTCTCTATGCCGTTGATAAGTCCAAAACAGTCATTAAACACTTCAATTTATGCTTAGAACTTTAAAAAAAAATGCAAATTTCGTTAAAGCGTATTTCGTTGTCATAATTGCAATGACGAAAACTGAACTATTTTACATAAATCAAAACAAACGCAATTTGCTCTAAGACAAGCAAAAAAAACGCAAACAAATAAATCAATGGCATTTGCATTTTCTAATCATTAGTATTTATTTCAAAAAAATATATATTTATTTATCTATCTATGCAAAACTAATCTAAATGATTTATAACAGTTTTGAACTGAATAAATAATAATATGACAGAAATCATTTGTTAACAATTTATGAATAGAGTTACTTAGTTTAGATTAAAAATTCTGTTGGACATGTGGATTGAAAAAACCAAAACTAAAAAATAAACAAAACAACAAGCTTAATTATGCATGCAATGGTCATTTAACGTCTGCGAATTAAAACTGATTTAGCATAACTATAATTAAATATCTACAAATAAATATTGGAAATATACTAAACTAGCAAGTGGCCGGTAACTCGTCAGCGAAAAGTCCACATTAACATTTTAGATTCCTTCCAACATTTTCGGGATGCCAGCTCCAACCCTTCGTCCAGTACCAAATTTAGTAACATTTAGTACGCATATCCAACACAATCTAAATCTCTCCATTCTATATATCAGCAGTGATCTAAAACAAGTTAAAAAGTATCAGTCGGTATCGCCGACAGATATATACCCTCAGCCTGTGTTCGATTATTTAAATATAATTTGACTAGTGTTACAATTTTTCAAACGTTTGACCCTCTATGGAGCAGGTTCCGAAGGAAGGGGCCAATATTGTAATTTCGTATCGGACCCAAAAATAGGATATAAATATTCCGACGTTCCTGGTATGGATTATATCGACTCATATATATTCGCTTTATTTGAGTGTTTTGTTTTTCAAAATCTTGAACCCTATATATGGGGCAGAAGAAATGGTTCAATCTATACCACCTTCATAACATATCTTGTGTTGATAGAAATATTGAGATGTGCCAAGTCTAAATGGAATCTGATGTTAATTTTGTGTTTTATGAGCTTCATGGTTATTCAAAATTTCGACACTTTGTGGGTGAGGTACCAGAATGGGTGGTCCGATACATCCCGTGTTAATACCAGATCTTGGGTTTCTAAAAATATTGAAATGTGTGAAATTTGAAGACGTTCGGATCCTTACATCACATTATTTAAGAGTTATAATTATTCAAAATGTTGACCCTTTGTGGGGGAGGTACTTGATGGAGTGGACCGATACTGTCCATTTTCGCACCCGACCTAGCACTGACGCAAATATTAGGATTTGCAAAGATAGAGCAAAATCGGCTAATCGTTTCTCTTTCTGTGCAAAAAATATATTATATATATATTTTTTTTTTTGAAAATTTTGACCTTTTGTGGAGGAGGTACCAAAAGAAGTGGACCGATGTATTGCCTCTTAACACCAGACCTTGTGTTAATAAAAATATTGGGATATGTGAAATTTGAAGACAATCGGACTCTTACATCACATTTTATAAGAGTTGTAATTATTCAAAAGTTTGACCCTTTGTGGGGGAGGTACTTGATGGAGTGCACCGATATTGTCCATTTTCGCACATGACCTAGCACTGATGAAAATATGAGGATTTGCAAAGTTCGAGCAAAATCGGATTATCGTTTCTCTTTTTGTGCAAAAAATATTTTTTTAAAATTTCGACCTTTTGTGGGGGAGGTGCCAGAAGGAGTGGACCGATACATTCCGTTTTTGCACCAGACCTTGTACTAATAAAATTATTGGGATGTGTGGAATTTGAAGGCTATCGGAGTCTTACATCACATTTTATAAGAGCTTTAATTATTCAAAATTTTGACCCTTTGTGGGGGAGGTCCCTGATGGGGTGGACCGATATTGTCCACTTTTGGCACATGACCTAGCAGTGATGAAAATATGAGGATTCGCAAAGTTCGAGCAAAATCGGATTATCCTTTCTCTTTCTGTGCAATAAATTATTTTCTTTGAAAATGTTGACATTTTGTGGGGGAGGTACCAGAAGGAGTGGACCGATATTGCCCATCTCCGAACTCGATCTAAGTTTGACAAATATATTACGATGTACCAAGTTTGGACCAAATCGCATACTCCCTTCGAGAGTTATCGTGCGCACCAGCCAGTCAGACAGACAGACGGACGGACATCGCTAGATCGATTCCAAATGTTCTGAAACGGATTTAGTGGAAAGAGACCTAGGGTCTAAACCCGTTTTTTCGACTAGGCACGTTTTGACCGTATCAAATGATATATACTCTCTGTAGCCATATGACTGAGGGTATATTTAATACCATTAAGTACAATTCGAACAATTATAGTACGTAATTTCACTGTCACTTCTAAGCCACTCATCCGACAGCGTAGCCTGACCTCAAGGAAGTGGGCGGAAGAAAATAGAAACATCAGCAGAAATGGTTCGAAAAGTAAAGAAGCGACTTGATCGAAACCCGCTTCGCAGTGGCCGAAAAATGGCTCGTGAGTTGAACATATCGTAATATTCCATTCGGAAAATATTGAAAAATGAGCTCGGGGTAAAACCATTGAAATTCCAAAAAGTGCAAGAACTTACCCAGCAACATAAAGAAAATGGGCTCAAAAGAGCAAAAGAGTAGCTTCGCTTGACCGAAAGTGGTGAACTGCCGCATTTGATTTTCTCCGATTAGAAAACATTCGATTTCCAGCAGTTTGTAAACAAACAAAACGATCGTGATTACTTGCCAAAGAGGTCAGCTGAAAATGTACACCTTCAGTTGACCACCAGAATGATGTGGGCCGCCATAACAGCCGATGATCGTTATCCGCGAAAATATTCTGTAGGGTGTATTAAAGCCTTGGGCACGCAAACATGTTGGCCAAAGTCCTTGAACATTTCAAAGGACTCAGCACGCCCCAGATTACAAAATGAGGTTCCACGCTTCATTTCCAGCACACAACGGCCACCAAAATCTCCGGATACCAATCCGTTGGACTATTGTGTCTGGAGTTTTTTGGAAAGCAAGGTTGGCAGTAAAAAATACCAAAGTGTCGATCACCTCAAGCAAGCGCTTCACCGGGAATGAGCCAAAATACCGCAGGACAACATTCGGGCAGCGTGTGACGGTTTCATTGGCCGTTTGAAGGCCATAATTCGTGCCAAAGGTGACCAATTCGAACAAATCTAAACTAATTCGAAAATAAAATTTAAAAAACATGTAAAAATTATGGAGTTTGACTTTGTTGCAGTTTTTTATGTCGCCCTGTAGTGAACATAACATATCTGAACTCAACATATCTGTCAACACAAGACATGGTATAAAGAACAGATAGAACGGACGATTCCTTGTGGTGCCTCCCACACAACGGGTCAAATTTTTGAAAAACCATGGAGCTCATAACAAAAAATCAAACTCGGCACATCACAATATTTCTGTCAACACAAGATCTGATGTGAAGATGGGATATATCACCCCGCTCCTTCTGGTACCTTCCCACAAAAGGTAAACATTTTCAATACTTATATCTATTATATCTCGCAGGAAAATGAATTTCAAAAATTTTGGGAAAAATGGACAAATTTGAACAAGGTCTCATAAATATATTATGATATGTAAATTCCGGTCTGACTAGGGAATTTTCTTCGAGAGTTATTGTGCATACCAACATTATGACATATAAGAGATATGATAAGGGGATATGGATGACTAAAATCCCTTATTCTAATTCCTAGTGTAATTCCTAGTCCTAAAAATTGATCTTGGACTACGAACTTTGGAACTTTACTCTGAAAACTATTCCACCCTTGGAAGAGAAGGAAAAAATACCACTGTTTTATGGCTAAACGTGACACAGGGTAATTTTGCATAAAAATACAAAAAAAAAACCTACAACAATAACAAAAAAAAACATACAAATTCAAATTATTTTCTGTTTGGGTGTTGTATTGTTTTGTTAGGGGAGCAACAGCAGCGGCAGCGGCTGCGTCAACCATAGCTTCAGCTTGAGGTTAACACCTAAATACTTGTAAAAGCCGGCATATCTATTAACCGGTTGTATTTCTTTAGCAATGCTGGTTCGGTGAAGCGTTTTTTTTTTTCACGCCGACGGACTGACTGGCGAATGGATTGACTGACACCAATAAGCGTTGTGTGGCGTTTCATTTGACGTCACACCAGACGTCATGCAAATAAATAAAATAAAACGTTTCGAGTACTTCTCATATCAGGCAAAACAGCCTTTGGCCCGTGTTCCGCTGATGGTTGGATGGATGGATGGCTGGCTGACAGACTGACTGTATAGATACCTTTTTATTCCGGCTGTCTGGTATTTTTGCTGTGCTCATTCTCTTGAATCGTCGCCCAGCATTATGTGGTTCTGTGTGTGTGTGTTTTAATGAATAACTTAATTAAATAGCAACTACAGGCCGAAAAAAACTGAATTCACTCTGACGTTCTAGGTCCGTAAAGAACCGTAACTATTTATTTGAATGAATTGTATATTTTATTTCAACCCTAGCCCCAGTAGTGGAGCTAGGCGGGTTTGAACATAAAAGTTGCAAACAAGAAAAACCATGTAAACGGAACTTGGTGAGGGGAGGGGTGCCGGCGGGAGAGGTAAGCAGAAAAAGCTACAAACAAATAACATCAACAGCTACGGCGCTACAGACATCATGATAGACAGTTGTCGGAAAGTTTGTGGTGTTGCTACTATTATTTATTATTTACGATATTATTGAAAACAAAAAAACCCCCCCGCCTCCCCAAAACTTGGCACTTGGATATGTGGCAGTCAGGTAGGTTGATAGACAGGGGCCTGGCTGATTGCAACTGACACATGGACGAACATTTGAATGGACTTTTTGTTTGTTTTATTTCATTTTGTTTAAATTATTGGGAGTATTTAAAAGAAGAAAGATATTTTCAGGTGGTACAAAATACAAAAAACCCGACCACAGATGAATTTAATCATGCTATTAAGATTATTTCTATACCATCCCTCGAGAAGAGTCCATAAATTTGTTGTTCCGTTTGTAACATGGCGAAATATTTGTCGGAGAGGTCCACAACTCGTATATGTTTCAACAAAAAAATTAGTTTGTGGAATTTATTTCGTTCGGAGGTCGTCATTATACATATTGCAATATAGGCTTTTGAAGCACCCATTTTTGGTATTTTGAAGATCCTAGCCTAAGCGATTTTTGGATTGGAACTACCCATGTAGAATTAGTTATTCCAAATTTAAGGGATTTATATACTGTACAATCTGGCAATATTTATGTCATTATCCTCAAACAGAATGGGCTGACCCAGCAGGGTGCATTCGACAAGTTTTAATGCCACGAGAACACGAGAAGAGATCTAATATAGGTGAGACCTCTGATTTTAATTGATTATGGCCTAGAGATCAGATGTTGCATCCGCAAACAATGCTGGCGATTCATAGGACTCGAAATCATTTGATACGGCCAAAACGTGCCTAGTCGAAATAACTGTTTTAGACCCTAGGTCTCTTTGGACCAAATCCGTTTCAGGACATTTGGAGTCGATCTAGCGATGTCCCTCCGTCCGTCCGTACGTCTGTCTGGCTGGCTGGCTGATACGCACGATAACTCTCGAAGGGAGCATCCGATTTTGTCCAAACTTGGTACATCGTAATATTTTCATCAAACTTAGATCGAGTTCGGAGATGGGCAATATCGGTCCTCTCCTTCTGGTACCTGCCCCACAAAAGATCGACATTTTCAAAATATATATTTTCTGCACAGCAAGAGAACCAATAATCCAATTTTTCTCCAATTTTGCAAATCCTAATATTTGCGTCAGTGCTACGTCAGGTGCGGAAATGGACAATATTGGTCAACTCCATCCAGTACTTCCCTCTCAAAGGATCAAAATTTTGAATAGTTACAACTCTTATAAAATGTTATGTAAGAGTTCGATTGTCTTCAAATTTCACACATCGCAGTAATTTTTTTAACCCAAAGTCTGGCTTTAGGACGGCATACATTGGTCCACTCCTTCTGGTACCTCCTCCACTCATTTTCTGCACAGCAAGAGAAGCAATAATCCGATTTTGCTACAACTATGCAAATCCTTATATTTGCCCCGGTTCTCGGTAAGGTGCAAAAATGGAACACTCCATCAAATACCTAATTCAAATTACAATTTAAATAATTCGAATTACAGACGGAATAATTACAAGATAATTCATTTGTAATTCGAACTATTTCAGTTGTAATTCGAAAATTCCAATTGTAATTTGAAATTACTAATTTATTAAAATTAGAAAAATTCAAATTACAATTGGAATAATTCCAATTACAATGGAGAAATTCGAATTACAAATGGAATTCTAGAATTTCAACTGAAATGATTCGAACTACAATTTGAATTTTCGAATTACAAACAAAATTCTTAAATCATAATTAAAATATTTCGAATTACATCTGACCTTTTGACCTCCAGATCTTGTACCTAAACTTGTGGATTCTACCCCAAATAAAAGACATCTGAGCGTTCACACCACTAGTTCTCATTGTCTCTTTGGAGGAAATTCATTCTAGGACATTTCTAATCGATTAAGCGACCGCATGCCCGACCTGCTTGGATGGCGCACATGGTAACTAACATCATAACATCGTCATAGTTTTTGATCTAGCCTACATCTAGTATAAAGATGGACTGAACCTAGTCCCTCATACATAAAAGTTCGAAACGGTTTTGTCTATGTCAGACCTTGGTACCTACTTTGAATAGGATAACATTTTGAATTATCAAGTCAAAGGCATCTACCGGGTAAGATTAAGAAAACTGCAAACAAAGTTATATGCCATAATTTTTATGTTTTTAATTTTAATAAATGAAAGCAAAAAATGTTGGAAAAAGAATCAAATTTTAGAATAAGTTTAGATTTGTTCGAATTTGTCACCTTTGGTACGAATTATGGCCGTCAAACGGCCAATGAAACCGTCACACGCTGCCCGAATGTTGCTCTGTGGTATTTTGGCCCATTCCCGGCGAAGCGCTGGCTTGAGGTCATCGGCACTTTTGTATTTTTTATTGCCAACCTTGCTTTCAAAAATACTGCAGGCACAATAGTCCAACGGATTGGTATCCGGAGATTTTGGTTGCCATTGTGCGCTGAAAATGTAATTTGTAATTTGTAACCATTCTTGGGTGGGGCGTGCTGAGTGCGATGGTGCTGAGTCCTATTATAATGTCCAAGGTTTGCGTGCCCAAGGCTTAGATACACCCTCCAGAATATTTTCGCGATAATATTCGGCATTTATTCTGATGCCACGGTCGATAAATACCAGCGGAGAACGGCCATCGGCTGTTATGGTGGCCCACACCATCACCATGGCCGGCGCTTGAGTTCTGGTGGCCCACCGAAGGTGCAAATTTTCAGCTGACCTCTTTGGCAAGTAAATACGATCATTTTGTTTCTTTTCAAACTGCTGGACAACGAATGTTTTCTCATCGGAGAAAACCAAATTCGGCAGTTCACCACTTTCGGCCAAGCGAAGCAACTCTTTAGCTCTATCGAGTCTATTTTCTTTCTGTTGCGGTGTAAGTTCTTGCACTCTTTTGGAATGTCAATGGTTTTACCCCGAGCTCATTTTTCAATATTTGCCGAGTGGAATATTGCGATATGTTCAGGTCATGAGCCATTCTTCGGCCACTGCGACGCCGGTTTTGATCAAGTTGCTTCTTTACATGTTGAACCATTTCAGCTGATGTTGCTGTTTTCTTCCGTGCACTTCCTACACGTCGGCTACGCTACCAGTATCACAGTAACGAGCGATGGTGCGAGACACAAAAGAGTTATTCACATTTAAATTCTGGAGTGCTCTAACGATAGCCACTTATGGTTTTCCAGCCAAATATAAAGAAATCACACTATCACGCTTGAATTCAATAACAAATAACTTTTTTTCTGGAAAATTCTCACCAAAATGCTTTTATACGCTTGTAGACAATATGATGAGCTGTCACTGGAATAATTTTAAAAGCTGTGGCTTAGAAATGACAGCAGTCTGAAGTTGGTAGCCGCTTTTCATCTCACCCCGTACTATCGCAAACTTTTCGATCAGTTAAATGTACAAATTCTAGTCAGCGCACCAACGCACAAGTTTTTTAACAATGGCTAAAATCGATTAATTAAAGTACGAGTTGCTTGACCACCCACCTTATTCTCCTGCTTTAGCTCCCAGTGACTTTTACTTGTTCCCACATCTAAAAAAAATTTCTTGCTGGCAAGCGTTTTACCTCAAATGAAGATGCAATTACAGTTTTAAACCACTATTTTGAAGACCTTGAGGAAACTAGCGTTAAGTGTAGTGAAGTTTCAGGATATATATATATATATATATATATATATATATATATCTCCTGAAACTTCACTACACTTAACGCTAGTTATAGTTATATATATATATATATATATATATATATATATATATATATATATATATATATATATATATATATATATATATATATATATATATATATATATATATATATATATATATATATATATATATATATATATATTTTTTTTTTTTTTTTTTTTTTTTTTTTTTTTTTTTTGAAAAACTAACTATTCTCTTTCATGGATATGCTAAGAAGTTTCTGAACCGCCCTCGTATAGTACTCGGAAAAAAACAACAAGTAAAAAACATTAAGTTCGACCGGGCCAAACTTTTAATACCTTCCACCTTAGGGTAAACGAAACATTAGAAGAAATGTGGCAAAAACCATTAAAATGCCGAATATCGGGAGGTACCGTTATATGGGGGCTACACCAAAACGTGGACCTATAATTACAATGTTTCGCCACACGAACTAGGGCCCATTATGATCCACCAAATACCAATTTTTAGACAAATCAGTGAAAAAATGTGGCAAAAACCATCGAAATACCGAATATTGGGAGGTACTGTTATATGGGGGCTAATCATGGACCCATACATGCAATGTTTCGCCACCGAAGCTGGAACCCATTTTGACCAACAAATACCAATTTTCAGACAAATCCGTAAAAAAATGTGGCAAAAATTATCAAATTACCGAATATAGGGAGGTACCGTTATATGGGGGCTATACCAAAACGTGGACCTATAACTACAATGTTTCGCCACACGAACTAGGACCCGTTATGACCTACAAATACCAATTTCCAGACAAATCCGTAAAAAATGTGGCATAAATCATCAAAATACCGAATATCGGGAGGTACCGTTATATGGGGACTATACCAGAACGTGGACCGATATATCTCATTCTCAAAGCCAACCATCCTAGACACAATGCAAATAGCTCTGCTAAATTTTGGCGCTCTACGTCAAATAATGTGGGCTGTATCGTGATTTCAACAGACGGACAGACAGACGGACATCGTTAAATCGACTTAGAATTTTATGCTGATTATGAATATATACTTTATGGGGTCTAAGACGAATATTTAAGGATGTTACAAACGGAATGACAAAGTTAATATACCCTCCTTTCCAAGGTGGAGGGTATAAAAATATACATTATTGGTGCAGCTTCATCATCTTATATCTTCACCCTAACCACCACCTCGATTATCCCGGTCAATTAACTTGACAAATTCAACATTTTGTATACAATTTTGTTGAAGAAAAGAAAAAAACTCGGTTCATTTCTCTTTGTCCTCCCTCGTAAGTCGGACCACAGCAGGTAATATGAAGAAATGAATTGTCCTGATGCCGAGACAATTATAATAACACCAAAGAAAGTTTACTAGCATTTTGTGTCAACACACACCAGACTGCAGCAGTCATTGTGCCTGGAGCATGGCGGTGGCCAGCAATTATAACCAGACCAAAGTAAAGACCACAGAGACACACCTCAACTCGAATAAGAAATGAATAAACAAGAAGGTCATTGTTTGCTGGGGCTGTTGCTGTTGCTGCTGCTGCTGCAAACCAAACATCGGCATAAAATGTTGCCTTGTGACACCCCGCTTGGTTGGTGGTTAGTTGGTGGTCGTAGCCGTAGTAGTGGGTTTGATATGCAAAAACTAAAAAAAAAAACACAACAACTACACCACCATGTCTGCAATTGGGCCTTGCTGTTCATCGTCATGGCTCGCCTCGTTGCCGTGGCTTGCGTTGAATAAACTATTGAGTGGTTTTTCTGCATTGCAATTTGACGTAATTACAAACGATTGTATATTAATTGATACAACAACAACAACAACAAAATTGTAAAGACGAGAAAAAGAAACAAAATTAAATAAAACTCAAGAATTAACCCAACAAACACACCAATACCACCACTTTGCGACGCATGCACATCCACACATTCCCGTCGAATGTGATGTAAGCCCAAGAAATGTAGAAAAAGCGCCCTCGAAGAGCAACAACCACGACCGCCAAACAGACATGAGTCAGTCAGACAATTGGTCGCTGGCTGTCCCATAGACATAATTTTGTCTTTGGCACAACTACGCACACACACACACAAGTTGTTGCTGTCGTCGAGAGGTAGGTTTCCAAACGTACACCAACACCAACCCCCAGCAGCAACTAGTCAGTCAGGCTATACCATCAGCCACCTTGCTTAGATGGCACAAGCTGGTTTACTACGTCTGTCTGTCAGTTTGTCAGCCGGCTGCACTGTCTTACACTTGATTTACGTACCCATGTCGGTAATGTTTTTTTTAGCGTAGATTGGCATACACCCAGCCGAAGAGACCAACCGTTGGGAAATCACTTGAACTGACTTGAAATATGTTTTCATTGCAGCCACTTTGATTTCGAAAGACTTTTTTCCCTTTATGATAATATAATTAATTTATTGTTTATTAATAATAAGATAGATTTAATATTATTGCCTTATATCTATTGAATACCTATATTCTACGGATCAAAGTGGTAAATCTACAATGGATCTTCCAATGAAAATCTTTAAATGGTCCGCAATCAATAGAAGAAATGTAGAAGGTGGTCCATCTACGGAAGGCTTTTGATAGGCCTACCATCATTCCTATTCCTACAATTATAAAACACATTTCCAAGACCACCTCGATATATCAATTCCAGATAACAAAAGAAGCCCTAATAACAAATTTGAGGATTCCAGCCATAGCCCTATCTATTACCCAATAGCCTCCAGTACTTTTCGTACAATTACAGTACACGTTTCCGAAAACATTTCCATATGTCCAGGCGACTCATTATAGGTCTACCATCAAAAGAAGGTATGGTAGCTGTTGAATACCCGTAGTAGTTAGTCTCTATTTGACATGGATCTTCTAGGCCCATAAGATTTTCATGGGTCTTATATCAATAGACTTTCAAGTTTCCAAATCACTTTTCTATACATCGAAGACCTTCTACAGAACTTCTGCAGGTCTTCTTATATCCTCGAGAACCTTGTATACAGGGTGAGATGAAAAAACTGCAACCAACATCAGACTGCTGCTGCTGTCATTTCTAAGACACTCGTCCGACCGCTGTTACAAATAGTTTAGTGACAGATCATTATATTGTTTACGAGCGTACAAAAGTATTTTGGTGAGAATTTTCCAGAAAAAAAGTTATTCGTGATGGAATTCAAGCGTGATAGTGTGATTTCTTTATATTTGACTGGATAACAATAAGGGGCTATCGTTAGAGCACTCCTGCATTTAAATGTGAATAAATCTTTTGTGTCTTGTACAATCGCTCATTACCGTGATACTGGTAGCGTAGCCTGACGTCAAGGAAGTGCACGGAAGAAAACAGCAACATCAGCAAATATGGTTCGAAAAGTAAATAAGCGACTTGATCGAAACCTGCGTCGAAGTGGCCGAAAAATGACTTGTGAGCTGAACACCGCAACAGAAAGAAAGAAATATGACTAAAGAGTTGCTTCGCTTGGCCGAAAGTGGTGAAGTGCCGAATTTGGGCAGTGTTTTCTCCGATGAGAAAACATTCGTTATCCAGCAATTTGTAAACAAACAAAATGATCGTGTTTACTTGCCAAAGAGGTCAGCTAAAAATGTGCACCTTCGGTTGGCCACCAGAACTCAAGCGCCGGCCATGGTGATGGTGTGGGCCGCCATAACAGCCGATGGTCGCTCTCCGCTCGTATTAATCGACCGTGGCATCAGAATAAATGCCGAATATTATCGCGAAAATATTCTGAAGGGTGTATTAAAGCCTTGGGCACGCAAACATTTTGGCCGCAGACCTTGGACATTCCAACAGGACACAGCACCATCGCATTCAGCACGCGCCACCCAAGAATGGTTACATAATTAGGTTCCTCGTTACATTTCCAGGGCACAATGGCCACCAAAATCTCTGCATACGAATCCGTTGGAATATTGTGTCTGGAGTATTTTGGAAAGCAAGGTTGACACTAAAATATACCAAAATGTCGGTCACATCAAGCAAGCGCTTCGCCGGGAATGGGCCAAAATACGGCAGAGCAACATTCGGGCAACGTGTGACGGTATCATTGGCCATTTGAAGGCCAAAGGTGACCAATTCGAACAAATCTAAACTTATTCTAATATTTGATGCTATTTCCGAATTTTTTGCTTTCGTTCAATAAAATTTAAAAAAAAAATGTAAAAATGGCGTTTGACTTTGTTGCAGTTTTTTATCTCACCCTGCATAGTTGATTATCTACCTTTCTTACTTGGCTAGAGGATAGTTGTAAAAACATTTACTACCAACATTATTTTGTGGTTCGGCTTGTTCTGATCTAGGTATGGCGTGTAATGCTGTTATGATACTATGTTGCAGACGGAACTCATGTATATGTTTGGTAACTGGATAGCTGCTTCTAAAGGCGGGGAGAAGTAAGCCATAAGAATTTTTAATACTGGCAACAAATATCGAAATCAATCTGTATGACTGGAATTTTCTGGCATACTTGTTTTCACGCTTTGGGAAAAGTGTTGTTGCCTAGCGACAGATTGAGAACTTCACCAGATACCCAACTCCCAGTGTATCTTGCTGAGATTTCATCCGCCCCAAAGCTTTCAACGATTTAACGTTTCGGATGACTTCTCAAAATCTCCCATCGTAAACTTTGATAGTAACTTCTTAGGCGCGAAGGGACTAATACGACGATGTATTATTCGCTTAGTTACTTACTCTCTCGGGGTGTTTTAGACAAATTCTTGCCCATCTCTTCGCATCAATCCATGTTATATCGTTTAATGTTACTGAAATCCTATCATATTTTTCCAGGGTTACACAATTCACTCGTTGATATTTCAATGTTGCAACACTTTCAGGTAATATTAACCCACTTTTTCCTCTTATGCTTCTGTGGCAACCGGTTGACCCCACTGACGATTCCGCCACTGTCCCTGCTTTTAAATTTGGTCTCAATTTCATGTATTCGACTAGCAAATATAGCGATCGAAAAAAAATGTTTTCTGCTAATGGGTCGTGCAGTTGTCAGATGCGACGAATGGTGAACTCTCTGAATTCTGGTTAGTGAGCTTCCCATGGTTAAGAAAAAGTGCAGCATTCAGAGGTTATGAAATCGGGCGATCTGCATATGGAAATGATTATGGAAAGATGGTCCTATTACCAAGAGAAATTACCGGTAGCCGATTCGCAGGTGACAAAATGAATAAGTCTGATCTATATATTGGCGACTTTGCAAAATTCTTCCGTACTTCGGTAAATCTTCCGTATATCAAAGAGCTTATATAGGTGATCTATGCTTAGAAGACATCCCACAAGTCTTCTATACATAGGTAGTCTTCAATAGGTCCTTTATACTCGATGTGTAAAGGACTTTTATAAGCCTTGTGTACCTAAACGAATAGAAAGTTTTCTATGAATCTCCGTAACATAGAAAATCTTCCATAAACAACGGACCTTTTACAAGTCTTATTTACATTTTTTCGAATTTTCAACAGTTCTCCTTTATATAGGTCTCTACATTTGTATCAATAACTAGAATGATGGAGAAAATATGTATTTTTTCATTTAATGTGTGTTTTCAGGAGGAACCCAATATTTTCAACTTACTGGTAATGCAAGAGGAAGTTTGTTTACATTACCTTTTAATGGATTATTTGGGTTCGTACAGCTTTTGCGGGGAAGAGTTAAATGGGTGTCCTAGTCAAGAACACTTCTTTCTCGGTGTCGCCGCTACTGACCAACAAGAACTTCTATAATAAGTTTCCTAGTTTTCATAAGAGCATGTCACGAGAAATAAGTAGTTATTATTGGGTAGTTGTCTTTTGTATACTAATGAGCCTACTACTAAAATTGGCACATTGCTGGGAACATATACAAAAAAGGTTTACTTACAATAATAATGCATTGAAGATGGGTTTCGGTATAAAATCTTACCTGAAAACATAGAAAAGGAAAACAAAATCATTAAATTTAAATGCTTTTTTTCAAATGAAATAAATTGAATTTTTAGAACAAACACTTATCAACTATATACACAGGTCGGTACTGGCGCAAGACATTATTGTAATCCAATTTTACAATACTTTTTGAAAATTGTATATTTTTACAAGTTGCCTACTAACTCGAAACACCTTAAACTAAAACAAATAATAAGTGGTGGTAGGCACTCCTTTTTTTCTTTTTGATAAAATTTCTCCAAAAAAAACACCTTCCATACTTTACCAATAGCCTTGTCTCACTATAACGAATTCAAAAATATCAATAAATTGTCTTCTTTTGCCTTTAAATTATCCCCAAAATTTCTTAAGACATTCTTTACAGGCTATTGACCTTATACATGTGTCGTATGTCATTCAATATAATACCTCAATATAAAATAGGCAACTAAGCAGAAAATCTTCAATGGTCATTCTGTGCTGGTGAGGAGTAAAGAATAACCTGATATTTAATCTAAAGGGGTTTTTTCTCTTTTAAGTCATATTTCTTTCTTGCCACACTGCATCCTTGCGGTGATTGTGGAATGTGAAACTCATGCATCACCACCGTCCACAAAGTTTGTCGCCATAAACCGAATTAATTTGAATTCTTCTTTTTTTCTTCTCCTTTATGAGGTCATATATTTTAAGAATTTTGTTAAAGGTGTCTACAATGTGTCATCATATTAAACTGCATGACCATAAAGACAAGTTTATGGATTTGACAACACCGTACCGGCAAGAAGGTCATTATTAAACATAAGGCACTGAGAAAATATAACAAACAAGTAAAAAAGCTTTAAGTTCGGCGGGTCTGAACTTTTAATACCATCCACCATTTGAAACGAATTTTAAAATTTTCAAAAAAATTAAATCCTATAAAACTTCTGTTAAACAAAAATCGGTGAATAATGTCGGTCAAATCATCAAAATACCGAATATAGGGAGGTACCGTTATATGGGGGCTATACGAAGGCAGGGACCCGCACGGACAATTTTCTTTTATAGGCTGTAGTCCATTACGAACTTCGAATATCAAATTTTAAACATTAAAAATCATCAAAGTACCGAATATAGGGAGGTACTGCTATATGGGGGCTATATAAAGACGTGGATCTGTACAGACAATTTTCTGTTTTTAGTATCCGTTACAAACTTCAAATATAAAATTTGAAACAATTTCGGTGAATAATGTCGCTAAAATCATCAAAATACCGAATATCGGGAGGCACCATTATATGGGGGCTATACCAAAACTTAGACCTAAATGGCGCATTTTCAATACCAAAAGTCCTGCAGACATAATATACATTTGAGTAAAATTTTAAATCGACATAGAATTGTACGCTGATCAAGAATATATATACTTTGTGGGGTTTAAAAGGTATATTTCGAGGTGTTACAAACAGAATGACAAACTTAATATAACCTCCAACTATGGTGGAGGGTATAAAAAAGAATATGGGCTAAGCCACAAGGACCAAATTTCTCATTTTGAATTATACCGAGGAGGATATAAGTAAAATAATTGCACAATGGACCCACATCCCTAACTATTTCAACGCCTTCATATGTTAAACCTAGAAACCCCAGGTGACCTCAATATCAAAGTTGAGAATGACAGTCCTATTTCCTCATCCAATTCCAAATTTAGTAACATTTAGTACTTATCGTACCAAATTTAGTACATTTCTCAAAAGTACCTCATTATATCACTTAAACCACCTCTTCTATTAGCCACAGACACCAACGGTGACATCTATATCAAACTTCAGGATTTCAGCTTTATTACTTAACTCAATACAAAATTTTGTACTATTTAGTAATTTTCGAAAAATCATAGTACGAATTTCCAAAACCACCACAACCGATCCAAACACCAGATATTAACAGAGAGCTAAATATCAAATTTTGGGATTCCACTGTTATCCCTTCACCCAATTTAGTAAAACTAAGTACTTTTCGAACTATTACAGGGTGAGATAAAAACACTGCAACAGTCAAACTACATAATTTTTACTTTTTTTTTAAATCCTATTAAATGCCCGAATGCGGTGTATTTATTGGCTCATTCCCGGCGAAGCGCTTGCTTGAGGTGATCGACACCTTGGTATTTTTTAGAGCCAACCTTGCTTTCAAAAATACTCCAGACACAATAGTACAACGGATTGGTATCCGGTGATTTTGGTGGACATTGTGCGCTGGATATGAAGCGAGGAACCTCATTTTGCACCCATTCATGGGTGGCGCGGAGAAAACCAAATTCGGCAGTTCACCACTTTCGGCCAAGCGAAGCAATTCTTTAGCTCTTTTGAGTCTATTTTCTTTCTGTTGCTGGGTAAGTTCTTGCACTTTTTGGAAGTTCAATGGCCCCGTGCTCATTTTTCAATATTTGCCGAATGGAATATTGCGATATATTCAGCTCACGAGCCATTTTTCGGCCACTGCGACGCGGGTTTCGATCAAGTCGCTTCTTTACTTTTCGAACCATTTTTGCTGATGTTGCTGTTTTCTTCGGACAACTTCCTTCACGTCGGGCTACGCTACCAGTATCAAGGTAACGAGCGATGGTACGAGACACAAATGCAGGTGTGCTCTAGCGATAGCCACTTGTGGTTTCCAGGCAAATATAAAGAAACCACACTATCACGCTTGAATTCCATCACGAATAACTTTTTTTCTGGAAAATTCTCACCAAAATGTGTATGTACGTCTGTAAACAATATAATGAGCTGTCACTGGAGTAATTTTAACAGCTGTCGCTCGATTGACTTAGAAACTACAGCAGCCTGAAGTGGGTTGGAGTTTTTTCATCTCAACCTGTATAGTACACATTAAAAAAAAAAAATCCATATATCAATTCCAGATACCAACAGTGGCCTCAACATCTAATTTGAGCATTCCTGCTCTACCCCTTCTTCTAATACCAGATTTAGTACCATTTATTACTTTTCGTACAAATATTGGGCACATTTCCAAGACCAACTCCATATCTAAACCACAGACTCACACAGTGATATTTTATCACATTTAAGGACACCAACAGTGAACTTAATATCGAATTTTAGAATATCATCTCTATCCCTTCACCCAATACGAAGTACTTATCGTGCAATTATAGTACACATTTCCGAAACCAGATCCATATGTACTTTTCGTGCATTTGTAGTACACATTTCATGTAGTACACATTTATCACAAAACCTACCAATCCACCAAGGAGACCACAATACAAAATTTCAAAATTCCAGCTTCATCCAAACTGTTTCAAAATTTAGCACAATTTTTGTAATTTTCGTACAATTATACATTACCAACACCACCTCCACATGTACAGGCTAAACATGAACAATTTCAACACCAAATAGTACCAAATATAGTACAATTTAGTACTTTTTGTGCACTTGTAGTATACATTTTCAAAACCTACCACCAAGCAACAGGAGCCCCAATATAAAATGTCAACATTTCACCTTCATCAGTTCACCCCATGGTACAATGATATCAAGCAGAGGGCTGCAATGAGTATGATCGAGTAGGCTTGATCACACACACTGGAAATACAATCAAACTCAATCAGTCGGTCAAATGTAACATGTTCATTCGAGTTGCTCAAGCCAAACGAAAAAATTGTGATCGAACATGTATTGATCGAAGTTTTGTGTTCGCAATCAAACAGCTCACATGAATGTTTTTTTACGAACTAATGTTGAACAATACATACCGAAACGATCATCTCGGATGAGTATGATCGGTTTGATTTTTTTTTTTTTTGAAGGGTGAGTGATTTTATTCGATTAAATACGAAAGATCGAATCTGAGCGTAATCATGTATTGTAGTTTTGGTATGGTTATCAATACTAGAAGCAATACCCATTGAAGAAATCGAAACAAATGGTATTTATTAAATAACGATTTTTTATTTCATTTGGGCTTATAGTATACCAGACTTCAGTGGGTTTTTTCTAAAATAGAACATATTATTTCTAAAAAAAATAACAAAAAATCAGACTTCAGTCACTTATTTGTAAAAAAGGAACAGACAAAAATAATAATAATAAAATGTATATCAGTTGCTTATTTCTACAAAAGGAACATATATCAGTCTTCAGTATTTAGTTGCAATTTTTGTTAAAAGAATTTAAAAACATTAAACTGTCAATAGCTCTCGGCCCAATACTGTTCCATTTCTCTGTAATATAGTTCGTCAAAATTACCTGCACAGGCTTATTTGGATGAGCGAACTCGATTCAAAGAAAACAATCACGGTTGTGATTGCTCATTTACATTCATGTGTTCGATCAACTCATGTTGCTGAACACATCAAACCGTCTCGAACACTCTTGTTTGATTGGAAGTGATGTGATTCAAACTGAGCGTTCGATTCGATCCGATCCGAAAACGGTCAATTCATTCAGATCAAACCAAACTACTGCATCAACAAAAATCATGTTAGAAACCGAGTGTGGTTGAATTTTTGCATACTCGTTGCAGCCCTCTGATTTCAAGGTAGGGCTATGATACCATATGATATTATTTTTTTTTATTTTCTTGGCTTAAAATGTCATCTTTATTTGTTTATGTATGGGTTTTCTTTTCAATAACAAAAAAATTTTTTAGAAAATATTCAAATTCGGGTGTTTTCAAAATGTTTATTTCAACGTATGCATCGACAAAATCTAGAGTTTTTGTAGCGAAATAATCCTTTAGAGATCTATAGTACATGATTTTGAAAAGAAGTGTTGACCTTTCATTCAGTTATCGCGGTTTTCAATTATTTATTCAAAATAAATGCAACAAGTTGTTTGATTTTTTATTGTTTTGATACTAATTCTCACATTACAAGCCAAACAGATAGACCTCTATACTTGCGATTTTTTCAAAGTTGGCCTACCTTCTCTTCATTGTACCATGGGTCACCCTAAATCAAACTGTTCCAAATTTAGTATCGTTTAGAACAAATCGCACACTTAGTACACATTTCCAAATCTAACTTCATACAACTACAAACTTATTTTCCAACCTTGACTCTCATACCAAATTTCAAGTAGTTAGCTCTATCCGTTCACATAGTATGGTACCACTTTAGAAGTTTAGTATCATCTTAGGTCTGGTCGTAACCTTCACGTTCGATTTTTCTAAAACCCTTTGGTTCTTCTATCCTATCAGTGACTCTCATTTAAAATTTCAGAATTCTAGTTCATTCCCTTTATTCAATACAAAGTATTCAATTTTTAATACGTCTTCAATCCATAGAAAATCTGCCAAGTGGATTATATTATTATTGGTTCCTGGGATTTATTGCCAAGGATACTGTTATTATTTGTTTACTTACTGACGTCTACATGTTGGACATTTGCTTTACTTTCTTGGCCAAAACTTGGCCATTGGCCATACGAAATCCATTCATATACATATATACAAGGTGAGATGAAAAAACTGCAATCAACATCAGACTGCTGTCATTTATAAGCTACTTGTCCGACAGCTGTTAAAATTATTCCAGTGACAGCTCATTATATTACTTACAAGCGTACAAAAGGATTTTGGTGAGAATTTTCCAGAAAAAAAGTTATTCGTGATGGAATTCAAGCGTGATAGTGTGATTTCTTTATATTTGGCTGGAAAACCACAAGGGGCTATCGTTAGAGCACTCCAGCATTTAAATGTGAATAAATCTTTTGTGTCTCGTACAATCGCTCATTACCGTGATACTGGTAGCGTAGCGCGACGTCAAGGAAATGAACGGAAGAAAACAGAATCATCAGCAGAAAGGGTTCGAAAAGTAATGAAGCGACTTGATCGAAACCGGCGTTGCCGTGGCCGAAAAATGGCTCGTGAGCTGAACATATCGCAATATTCCATTCGGCAAATATTGAAAAATGAGCTCGGGGTAAAGCCATTGAAATTCCAAAAAGTGAAAGAACTAACACAGCAACAGAAAGAAAATACATAGACTCAAAAGAGCAAAAGAGTTGCTCCGCTTGGCCGAAAATGGTGAACTGCCAAATTTGGTTTTGTCCGATGAGAAACATTCGTTGTCCAGCAGTTTGTAAACAAACAAAATGATCGTGTTTACTTGCCAAAGAGGTCAGCTGAAAATATGTACCTTGGGTTGGCCACCAGAACTCAAGCGCCGGCCATGGTGATGGTGTGGGCCGCCTTAACAGCCGGTGTTCGCTCTCCGCTCGTATTAATCGACCGTGGCATCAGAATAAATGCCGAATATTATCGCGAAAATATTCTGGAGGTTGTATTAAAGCCTTGAGCACGCAAACATTTTGGACACAGAACTTGGACATTCCAACAGGACTCAGCACCATCGCACTCAGCACGCGCCACCCAAGAATGGTTACAAAATGAGGTTCATGGCTTCATTTCTAGCGCACAGTGGCCACCAAAATCTCCGAACACCAATTCGTTGGACTATTGTGTCTGGAGTATTTTGGAATGTAAGGTTGGCACTAAAAAATACCAAAGTGTCAATCACCTCAAGCAAGCGTTTCGCCGGGAATGGGCCAAATTACCACAGTGCAACATTCGCGCAGAGTTTGACGGTTTCATTGGCCGCTTGAAGGCCATAATTCGTCCCAATAGTGACCAATTCGAACAAATCTAAACTTATTCTAAAATTTGATGCTTTTTCTGACATTTGTTGCTCTCATTCAAAAAAAAAAATTAAAAAAAAAATGTAAAAATTATGGCGTTTGACTTTGTTGCAGTTTTTTATCTCACCCTGTACAGTGTGAGTACACATGAAACAACTACATCAATAAATGTCGTGCAATAACTCTAAGCCAACATAATTCACGTGTGCCGTACATTATTGAGTTGTGGTTGGTTGGGTGGTGTTGTAGGTGGCTGGTTCATTATTCGCTGTCTAATTTCTTCAAGTTATTTCAGAATAATAAAAGTTGCAACCACACTGGATTACGACGACGAATTTACGCCTGAGTGTCAGAGTGAAGACACTAAATTTGCCATTTCGTCAACCTTTTAGCCTCCCGTCATTCAACCTTGTCGTCAAACCTTCATTAATTTTGTTTGCAGCAGCAAGTGCCTTGACTGTTAAGATGGCTTATAGCGTGTGAGGTGACTAACAACAAAAACAAGAGCATTTCGATTCTCATTTCGATGAAGACACATTTTTTGCTGGAATTTATTCTGACTGTTTTATGCTGCAATTTATTCACAAAATACACCAATGAAAGTCAATGTGTGACTTTTTGTGGTAATTTTCTTGACTTGACAGCATCCAATCCCCCCAAATAGCCAGCCAGCCATCCATCGCCCATTTAATGAGGTCTCGTCGTAAAAAAAAAAACTTTATTTAATGGCCAAAAGTTTCACTGGTGGCAGACAACAAATTGGAGAATTTTTTTATGTTGGCCATATAAAACTTAGCCTCCTAATGCAATAGAATTTTGTGGGCATTCTTAAGCGCCCTTTTTTAAAGGGTCCTTAAAATGAAAGAAAGTTGCCTTGTGAAGAAAAAAAAACAAGAAAAAACAGACAGAATGGAGCCTTTAGAGATAAAGGAATTAAAAATTTGCTATCACATTTTGCCAAGTATTTAATAACACCGTTGAACCTGTTCTTTAAAGCAAATCGGTAGAGAACAATCTTTCCGCAGGAAAAGATTCCAATACTTATGAAATCGGACAACACTATAATTCTTATCCGATTATCTCCAATTTCAAAACAGTGGAATATTTCATATCAATCAGACAATAAATGCGACCTATACTTTCGTATTTTATGTGGGCTTTATTTTTCAAAATCTTGAACCCATTGTGAGGGATGTACTAGAAGGAATGAACCGATCTCTACAATCTTTATATCGGATCTTGCTTTGATGCACATATAGAGATGTACCATGTCTGAATGGAATCTGTTAGATTCGGGTTTTATAAGTTTTATGGGTATTCAGAATTTTGACCTTTTGTAGGGGAGGTACCAGAGGGAGTGAACCGATACATACCATATTCACAGCAGATGTTCAGTCGGAAAAAATAATGGAATATGTGAAATATGAAGAGAACCGGATGCGTATTTTTCGAGTTTTAAAACCGTTTGATTATTCAAAAGTTTGACCTTTTGTGGGGAGGTACCCGAATAAATGGTCCGATCTCTACCATCTTCATAACAGATCTTGTGTTTATAGAAATATTGAGTTATTCCAAGTCTGAATGGAATCGGATGTTCATTTCGCGTTTTATTCATTGTTAATTTAATTTCGAGTTTTGAGAACTAGGTTTAATAAGAATATTGTGATCTGTGTAATTTGAAGATAATCGGACGAATTACATCGCATTTTTGGGGGGAGGTACTTTATGGAGTGGACCTATATTGTCCATTTTCACACCTGGCCTAGCACTGAAAATTTCAACCTTTTGTAGGGGAGGTACAAGAAGGAGTGGACCGATATTGCCCATCTTCGAAATCGAACTAAGTTTAATAATAATATTAGATGTACCAAGTCTGGACTAAATCCGATACTCCCTTTGATATAAAAGAGTATTGAAATAACTGATCTAGAATCAACGCCCAAACGAAACAGCTGAGGCTAGAATCTTGATAAATCTGGGTTTTTGGAAATTTGTACTAAAAGACAAGCGGAATGAGCTAGAATTCTGAAGAGTAACTGTTAGAGTGCAGGATAGACGTACCAATGGGCTTTTGTTTGTTCGAATTTTAATTCTACAAATAGTTCTGAAATGGAACTAAGTTTCTAAAATTGTACCATTTGATATTTTGTGAGTGGATAGAGTTAAAAAATTGAAATTTGGTATGAGAGCCAAGTTTGGGAAGTATGTTTGATATATGAAGGTGGTTTTGGAAGTGCCATGCACCATGTATGCGAAATATACTAAATGGTACTAAATTTAGAAGTTTGGTTTAGTGTGATCGGATGAAATTGGAATTTTGAAATTGTATATTGGAGTCCCTGATGGTATTAGAATTGTGATAAAGACATGGTTTTGGAAATGTGCCCTACAAGTGAAAAAATTGTATTATATTGTGCTAAATAGTACTATTTTTGGTACGGTTTGGTATTAAGTGAACAGATAGTCTGAAATTTAGTAATAGTGTCGCAGTTCATGTGTAGCCCGATCATGGAGGTGTTTTCGGAAATGTGTACCATAATTGTACGAAAAGTACTGAATTGTGTATTTGATAATTAATTTTTGTAATTGAAGAAAATTACTAAATAGTAGTAAATTTGGTATTGGGTAATTAATAAGGCTAGAATCCCGATATTTGACATTGAGGTCTCTGTTGGTATCTGGTCTTGAGATCTGCTGGTGGTTTTGCAAATGCGTTCTACATATGTACGAAAAGTACTAAATCCGCGTCGCAATGGCCGAAAAATGGCTCGCGAGCTGAACATATCGCAATATTCCATGCGGCAAATATTGAAAAATGAGCTCAGGTAAAGCCATTGAAATTCCAAAAAGTGCAACAACTTACAACGCAACAGAAAGAATATAGACTCAAAAGAGCTAAATAGTTGCTTCGCTTGGCCGAAAGTGGTGAACTGCCGAATTTGGTTTCCCACGATGAGAAAGCATTCATTGTCCAGCAGTTTGTAAATAACCAAAATTATCGTGTTTACTTGCCAAAGAGGTCAGCTTAAAATGTGCATCTTTGGTTGGCCACCAGAACTCAAGCGCCGGCCATGGTGATGGTGTGGGCCGCCATAACAGCCGATGGTCGTTCTCTGCTCGTATTAATCGACTGTGGCATCAAAATAAATGCCGAATATTATCGCGAAAATATTCTGGATTATGTATTAAAGCATTGGGCATGCCAACATTTTGGCCGCAGACCTTGGACATTTCAACAAGACTCAGCACCATCGCACTCAGCAGGCGCCACCCAAGAATGGTTACAAAATGAGATTCCTCGCTTCATTTCGAGCACACAATGGCCAACAAAATTTACAGATACCGGCTACCAATCCGTTGGACTATTGTGTCTGGAGTATTTTAGAAAGTAAACCAAAGTGTCGATCACCTCAAGCAAGCACGTCGCCGGGAATGGGCCAAAATACCGCAGAGCAACAATCGGGCAGCGTGTGATGATTTCATTGGCCGTTTGAAGGCCATAATTCGTGTCAAAGGTGACCAATTTGAACAAATCTAAACTTATTCTAAAATGTGATGCTATTTCCGATATTTTTTGCTTTCATTCAATAAAATTTAAAAACAAATGTAAAAATGATAGCGTTTGACTTTGTTGCAGTTTTTGTTTTATCTCACCATGTAATTACCTATAGAAAAATTTCATCAGTTGAGGCCATGCTTTTTATGGGGAAACGTTTGTAAGTCACCGAGAAAATTAATTTACCATTGGAATATTTCCTATAAAAAATTATCTACAAACATGACTCAAGTCTATGACTCCAAACATACCCACAAAACCTCATTTGAGAACTTGCTACCGAATTTCAAAAAAAAAAAAAAATCAAAATTAGGCTACTAAAATATTAATAAAACCTTCACATCGTTTAGCCATTAGAAGAAGTTATTTCGTGGTTTCACACCACAATTATTAACAAATTATAGTCAAAATGGAAAAAATAACGTTTGCACAATAAATTAAATACACAAATAAACAAATACTCATGTTCACACACACACACACACTTGTGTATGCATACATGTACGTAAATTATTTAGCTTGTTTATTGAACTAAAAATAAATCGAACTCAATTATGTGGTGAGCTGAGACTTAAAATCTAGGAGCTATGAGTGCAGAGTGTGGGGCTTGGTACGGGACAGCTATGGTATGTGACACATATTTTCTCTGCCAACCACAATATTTGCGTCACATTTTCTAAATATGTAATCGACCTTTTCGTAGCTTAGGTCTACGTTTTGCTGATATAAAAAAAAATAGATTAGATGGATGGTGGGGCTTGGTTCGGTTGTTTTGGCTGCAATTCCTATAAAAATAATTATAATAGAGCGTGCGAATTGCAATAAAGCCCCTCGTCGACCGAGAGCTGTAATGGATTGCTGTAATCAGAGCTTTATTTCAACAGTTAGCATAGCTCTCGGCTGCGGGCTGGCTAACAGAGACCTCCTCTATTGGTGTGTACTCGGTGTCATATTGGCAATTGGAGATACATAATTGCCAATTGCCGATTTAATTTTCTATTCGAATTAATTTACATTAATTCAGAATGTAGCACTTAATCGGGGGCATGTTTGTCGAAGAAAATTACAACTTGTGCATTTATGTAATATTTTTTTCCATATTGTATCGATTTAACACTTAAAGCTATTTATATTGCAATATGATGCGATTTAAGTCTAAGTAGTGCTTGTAGTAGATTTTAATTAGAACAGGTAACAGCAAATGCACTTACGTTTTTTTGTAGGACATTGCTGATTTTGTTTTTATCAATATATGCAAAAGAGTTGAAAAATAGAAAGCGAATTCGATAATCAAACCCGAGCCAAAATATCCTTTAAACGCTTCATTTTTTTTGGGAAAGTGTCAAAGTAAGAACTATCGGAGTTATCCTTACAAGGCGACTATTCCACAAAGTTTACCGATATGACCCATTTTCTGTACAAATTAATCTAGGTGTAATCCAAAAATCTCTATCTAATTTCAAAGCTCTATCCTAAATACTGCGAAATATATGTCAAAATATAGGGTTACCATTATACATGGTGAGATGAAAAAAACTGCAACCAACTTCAAAATTCTGTAATTTCTAAGCCACTCGTCCAACAGCTGTATTGTTTACAAGCGTACAAAAGCATTTTGGTGAGAATTTTCCAGCAAAAAAGTTATTCGTGATGGAATTCAAGCGCAATAGTGTGATTTCTTAATAGTTGGTTGGAAAACCACAAGAGGCTATCGTTAAAGCATTCCAGCATTTAAATGTGAATTAATCTTTTGTGTCTCGTACCATCGCTCGTTACCGTGATACTGGTAGCGTAGCCCGACGTCAAGGAAGTGGACGGAAGAAAACAGCAACATCAGCGGAAATGGTTCGAAAAGTAAAGAAGCGACTTGATCGAAATCCGCGTCGCAGTGACCGAAAAATGGCTCGTGAGCTGAACATATCACAGTATTCCATTCGGCAAATATTGAAAAATGAGCTCGAGGTAAAGCTATTAAAATTCCAAAAAGAGGAAGAACTTACACCGCAACATTAAGAAAATAGAAATAGAAAAGTAGACTCAAAAGAGTTAAACAGTTGCTTCGCTTGGCCGAATGTGGTGAACCCGATGAGAAAACATTCGTTGTGCAGCAGTTTGTAAACAAACAAAATTATCGTGTTTACTTGCCAAAGAAGTCAGATGAAAATGTGCACCTTCGGTTGGCCTCCATAACAGCCGATGGTCGCTCTCTGCTCGTATTAATCGATCGTGGGATTAGAATAAATGCCGAATATTATCGCGAAAATATTCTGGAGGGTGTTTTAAAGCCTTGGCAATCATTTTGGCCGCAGACCTTGAACATTCCAACAGGACTCAGCACCATCGCACTCAGCACGCGCCACCCAAGAATGGTTACAAAATGAGGTTTATCGCCCGACTTTCGAAAAATGTTATTCCGAAAATTTCTAAAGGTATGGAAGAGGGGGAAACTCCCCTCTCTTCAGGTTACTTTGCTGATACACGTGTGTTTTGCTTTTTATAGCTGTACTTTCATAATATGCTGGATTTTCTCTGTAACTTTTGAAAACATTTAAATTGGTCGCACAGTGCAATAGAAATACTATTTGAGATAGAGGTCTTAACGCGGAAGGATAGAAGATCTAATGGTATTTTTAGGTTATAGGTAGGAGCCTTTTAAAGATATATTAAAAAAGAAAGTCCTTGTCTGCGGAAGACCTTCGAAAGGGTTTCCATAGGACAGGAGACAGCTTAGATGCCTTTGAAGGTATCTGAGTTAGAAAACCTTTCATACGATTTTCAGAAGTCTTCTATAGACAGAAGACCATTCAGGGGTCTCCTACAGACCGACGACCTTTGCAAGATCTTCTATAGACAGAAGACCATTCAGACGTCTTCAATAGACGGAAGGCCTTCCAAAGGTCTTTTATAGACGGAAGACCTTTCAAAGATCTTCCACATGCAGAAGACCTTTCCAAGGTGTTCTTTAGAGAGAAGACCTTTCAAAAGTTTTATATGGGCAGACCAGTTGTCCAAGATCTTTCATAGGCAGAAGAAGATTTTTCATAGACTGAAGACCTTTCGAAGATCTTCCATAGATAGAAGGACTTTTTAAGGGTTCCTATAGACAGATTACTTTCCCAAGTTCTTCTATAGACAGAAAACCTTCCCAAGGTCTTCCATAGACAGAAGTCCTTTCCAAGGTCCTCGATAGACAGAACTCCTTTCCAAGGTCTTCCATATACACACCACATTTTCAAGGTCTTCTATAAACAGAAGACCTTTTTGAAAGATTACCTTAGAAATGTCCTCTATAAAGAGAAGGCCTTTCAGATCTTCTATAGACAGAAGACTATTCAGAGCTCTTCTATAGCCAGAGACCGTTGATAGAACCACTAAAGACAGAAAATCTTACCGAGGACTTCTGTATAAAAATGATCGTTGAAAGGTCTTCTACAGACAGGAGACCCTCCAATGGTCTTAAATAGGCTTTTCAACGATTCCCTATAGAAATATAAGTGCTAAGTGAATTCAAAGGAAGACCTCTCAAAAAAATTCAATAGACAGAAGACATTTCAAAAGTTTTCTAAAGACCTTGAAAAAGCCTTTCATAGATGGAAACCCTTTTAAAGGACTTCAATAGTCAGAATACCTTTTTAAATGGGATAAATTGCATTCATTCACGTTTCAGAAATACAAGGTCGTCTACTGAGACATTTAAAATATTTATTGCCAAAAGACCTTTGATATCAGACCCTGTCACATGGCATTTTCCCCCTCTTTGCTGCAACATTGCCCCACAAAACAGTTGACCTTTTTTTGCATAAAGAATCCCCAAAGATATGTCACGCGTGTTATCGAAAATATAAATCAATTTATAATCAAAATGCAAATTTACGCTACCGCAACAAGAAAAACAAAAAAGAAAACTTCCAACAATCCCTTGTGGAAATTATCAAAAGTCAAGTGGCAGAAATTTTATTCGCTGTGGTTAAAATGTCATTTGCAGCAGGGGCAAACTCAAAATGCCGACAACGATGACGACGAAGATTCAAAGAAGACAACACAAAAAGGACAAGAATGGTAATTAAAACTTTAATTGACATTTTCCCTTTCGATTTCTTTGGTTAATTTGATTTTAAGAAGTTTTTATGAATATTTTGGCTAGACCTCATAAAAATTGAGAAGTGAAGCAAACAAAAAAAAAAAAAAAAAAAAAAAAAAAAAAAAAAAAAAAAATAACAAAGATATTATTCTGAATGCTGAAATTTAAAAAAAAAACCTTTTTGGGACAAAGGCGGCAGCAACAACATCGACAGCAGTTGTTGTTGAAACTAGTGCCATGAGTAAGACATAAAGAATTTGTCATAGAACTTAAATTGGCAAACCGCAAAACACGAAACCATCCATCCATCGACGTCATAAAATCACCCATGGGGGTCGTCATCGATTTCGGTTTTGTGGTCTTTGATATGTGACACGGTGTTGGGGTGTCGTCCAGAAAAAGGAGCTCAAAAGACCAGGCCCAGTTATGGCAGTAAATACGCCGCCACACACAAGGGTATCACAATTACCTGTCTGTTCTAATCGTATCCCCCTTCACCTGGATTGTATTTGTTTATTTTTTGAGGCTATTAAGGTAGATCAACATAAATACCTAGCTTATAGTGAGCCAGAAGATGTTGGCAAATGCCAAAGATTTCCTTGGAATGGAATTCAAAAATGCTAGGCAGATAGTTGTGTATGCCAATTTCTATTTAAGGTCATTGGAACGGCATTCTGTCAAGAGAATGATATATTACGATAGTCTTTAATGGGGGTTTCAAGGGAATTTACCGAATTGGTGGTAACCTACCAAAAGAAACCCTGTGGAATTCACTTAGAAGATCTTAATTATAAAAATATACCTTTAAAAGCTCTTTCAACTGTTGATAGTCCCATGGAAATTATTTTATCCACAGGAGACCTTTAGAAGATCTCCTCTGTATAGAACACATTTAGAAGCTAACCTATCAAAAGCAGTAATATGGAAGATTTAGAATGAATTTCGCAAAAGCAAGACGTCTGCGGTCTATAGAACCCTTGAAATGGTCTTTTGTCTATAGAAGTCCTTTGAAAGGTTCTTAAAAGATTTTCTGTCCACAGAGGACATTTAGAATGGCTTTAGGTACTACTTGTCTATATAGAAAGTGGCAGAATATAGATCATCCGTTTAAAGGGCTTCTGCGTACTGAAGGGTTCCTGTCTACAGAAAAAAGAAGACCTTAAAAAGACCTTTGACAACATTAGGCCTTCTTTCAATAGAAGGCATATACTTAGGTCTTTTTTTTTCCTTTAGAAAATCATCCGCCTCCGGTTTCGATATTTAAAACACCACCTCTCTTTAAAAAATCTCCCCAAAGTCTTTTTATAAAATACAACTGTCATCCATCTGCAGAAAATTCATCGAAATTTCTGGTTTTAAAATCAGTAGATGATATTCAGGTGGTATCTGTTATCCTGCGAGTACCTTATTAATCCAAGACCACCTATACATCTGCTCATGAACAGCCTAACATTGGGCTGCCTAACCTGGATGGCTATCCAACGAGTCCACTTGAATAAGGGACTTTACTAGGGTGCTCTATAAACTAACGAAATGTTTTCTACAGAGGGAAGAGTCCCGAATTGTATTTTATGTATTGGAAACCCTCCAAAGGTCTTCAGTCTATAGAAAAATTCTTAAGGGCTGACGTAGACTAACGACCTAGCAGGATCTTATATAGAAAAAAGACTCGCATGGTCTACCCTCAAGAAGTCTTCGATAGACTGAAGACTCTGGGAGGATTTTCTACAACAGAAAACATTAGTAAGGTTTTCGTCAGACTTTTGATTCTAAAAATATTTTCTATAGACATATAGATCCCGCTAGGCTCTTCGTCTTCAGATTCAGAAAAGGTCTTCTATATACAAGAGGTCCTCGAAATATTCTCTACAGACAGAAGAACGTTGTATCGTCCTTTAGAAACGGAAGACACTTCAAAACTTTTCAGCATTGAAGACAAAAAATTCTACAAAAATCCAGAAAGGAATGTAACGTGGTTTTCTCGTCGGCTATGGTAAGCTCAGCTGTAGTCAGCATCTCCATAAGGTCCCACCAAACCTTATAAAAGGAGATATTGAGGTGTAAATCGGATGTATTAAGATTTAAATACCAAATTTCCATCTACTCGTGTTCAAAGGCGATAAAAAAAATTTGGACCGGAGCTCTCGATGTTCTTTTTAAGACTTCTGCCCATAGAATACCCATATATTTTATGTTACCCGAAAATTTTTAGAAGGACTTCTCTCAATGGAAGACTCCAAAACGGCCTTCTCAAGAAATTCGAAAACTTCCATAGCTTCCATAACTTCGAAATGTCTTGCATAGACAGAGGACCTCTTCACATTTCTCCTCACACATCCATGGACTAATCCTATTTTCTGTTACGGGTCTTTCGTCGATAGAACACCTTTTTGGTATGTGGAGTTTATAGAAGTTATTTCGAAGTTTCTATAGAATATCTTTCTAAGATACAAAGTCTATAGTAGTCTATCGATGGTCCGTCAGCTATAGAAGACATTTCGAGGGCGTTCTGTCTCTAAAAGATTTTAAAGAGTCTGCTGTCTATTAAAGGGATCTCGAGGGTCTTGTGCTTGTAGAAGATCTTAAGATACCCAGAATATATTCTCTCGGAAACCTGTAGCAGAACCATGTAATCCTGTCCACATCGAGTCCTCATTCTTTAATATATTTTTTGGTACGTTTATGGAGAGACAATAGAAGCACACTTCTATCAATTGAAGATCCTTTGAAGGTATTTTGTATATAGAGGATCTTTATTTATTGAAGATCCTCTAGTCTTCTTCCCTTTAGAAGACTATTATAAGGACTTATATAGGGTTTTTGTATTTAGGAGACACATAGGTGACCATTGACTTTGAAAGGAATGCCCTTGAGGTCTTCTATCCCCAGAAACTTTAGAAGAGAATATGTTTATTAAAGAAACTCTAGAAGGTATTTAGACTAATGAAGTCCATAGAAGAGAACATGCGTAGAGAACAACCTACAGAAACGTTCTTCCATATAAAGGCCCTTATAATGGAATTTTTGTAAGGTACCCTTTAGCGGTTCTTCTGGTCCATATGAGATATTTAGGGTATCTTCTGCCTATTGGAGGCATATACAAGTTATTTTGCATATGAAAAACCATTTTCTGTCTATCGAAACCTATGGACGAGCTTTTGAAGGTGTTTTTAAAGGCTTATGGCTATAGGTGGCCCATAAATGATTTTCTGTCTTTAGGAGAACCTTAAGTCTTGTATATACAGAAGGACCTATAGATGGACTACCCTTGGATACACAAAATACCTATGGTCTTCTAGCTTTAGACGAACTTTAGAAGGCCTTTTGTCCAAAATGAATTAATCAATAGGTCCTCTGCCTTTGGAAGATCTTTTTCTGCCTATGGAACACCTAGAGAAAACCTTTTTGAAGAACTTTTAAGGGCTTCTGTGTTTATAGAAGACTCTTAAAGGACCTATGTCTATAAAAGTGTTTTAGGCGTTGTGTCATAATCCCCACGGACATAATCCCCTTTACAACTATGGGGATTAAGACCTGTTTTTTCGTTCAATCTCGTACAATCGCTCGTTACCGTGATACTGGTTGCGTAGGCCGCCGTCAAGGAAGTGAACGGAAGAAAGCAGCAACATCAGCAGAAATGGTTCGAAAAGTAAAAAAGTGACTTGATCGAAACCCGCGTCGCAGTGGCCGAAAACTGGTTCGTGAGCTGAACATATCGCAATATTCCATTCGGAAAATATTGAAATGAGCCATTGAAATTCCAAAAAGTGCAAGAACTTACACCGCGAAAGAAAGAAAATAGACTCAAAAAGGCTAAAGTGTTGCTTCGCTTGGCCGAAAGTGGTTTTCTCCGATGAGAAAACATTCCTTGTCCAGCAGTTTGTAAACAAACAAAATGATCGTGTTTACTTGCCAAAGAGGTCAGCTGAAAATGTGCACATTCGGTTGGCCACCAGAACTCAAGCGCCGGCCAAGGTGATGGTGTGGGTCACCATAACAGCCGATGGTTGCTCTCCGCTCGTATTAATGGGCCGAAATATTCTGGAGGGTGTATTAAAGCCTTGGGCACGCAAACATTTTGGCCGTCGCATACCTTGGACATTCCAACAGGACGCAGCACCATCGCACTCAGCACGCGCCACCCAAGAATGGTTACAAAATGAGGTTCGTCGCTTCATTTCCAGCACACAATGGCCACCAAAATCTCCGCATACCAATCCGGACTATTGTGTCTGGAGTATTTTGGGAAGCAAGGTTGGCACTAAAAATACCAAAGTGTCGATATCCTCAAGCAAGCGCTTCACCGGGAATGGGCCGAGAGCACATTCGGGCAGCGTGTGACGTTTTCATTGGCCGTTTGAAGGCCATAATTCGTGCCAAAGATGAACAGTTCGAACAAATCCAAACATATTCTTTAAAATGTCTTCTATAGCCTCTACACATCTTTGCACTTACCCCATTCTCACTTGAAATCACACCTCAACAAATCCATTTTAACCAATATCGGATGTTAATGGCAATGTTCTTTTATTCAATTACCATAAAAAGTAAGTCTTGCGAAGCACAAAAAAAACAACAGCAAAAACAAAAACTTTCTATAACCATTTATGGATAATTTATTGAGTACTTTATGATGTTGCCAAATTGCGTAGTTGTCGGAGTAACCACCTAAGTAAGTAGGTGTGTGTGTGTGTGTGCAGGTGGTGTTAAAAATTGACTACCAAAAAAAACCTAATAAATGTTAAATTATTTTTCACAAAAAAAAAGAAAAGAATTGCAAAAACATTGTCATAAACATTATCGTAAATAGGTGTAGACACACACACACACAAAAACATGAACAACCAACCCACAGCCTAGACCTAACCCATCTAGCTACTACTACCCACAACATATCCATGAAGTATCGAAAAACAATTCTTAAGTTTGATATCAGACAAACGGGCAGCAGCATACAGGCGGCTGTAGACAAGTCGTATACTCTTCAATTGTTATTAGATTTTTGGTTGGCTGTTGGTTGTTAGACCTTCGAATGGTAAAACACTTTTGGCCACGTTGCGACACAGCAATTACCATTATTTTCGTTGGGTTATTTTTGTATTTTATTTTATATCGAACTTCTGTGGGTGAAAAAATAAACAAACAATCGAATATTTGATAAACGAACGAACAAACATTTCTAGGCATAACCAACCGAAACGGTAGAGAGAAAGAGAGGCGAGAGTTTAATGAACCGTATAAAATAATAACATTTTGTTGATAATCAAACGGCTTTTTATGGCCTATCCTAAATACTAACTTCAAATCAATTATTATTTTTGCATTTTATGGATGGGAAATTAAATGAGCCAGCTTATGGTCGATATACCACCATGCAGCAATGGTTATGATATTGAGTACGTTTAAACTTAGGGCATCGAACTATTTGGTACTGACGGAGTTTTGAATATGATAATGGATACTGCGAACCCATACATGGAGAGAGTGTTTCTCAACCCAGGAAGAATCTACACTAATAACAACGTAATGACGTGATTGATTAACAGACCTGTCATCCATCAGAAGAATGTCAGTATAAAGATGTAAGGGTTGCCCATATTCGACGGGCCCATGTTTTTTTTTTTTTTTTGGGCCCATTCCAATCGACGAGGCTTGTCCGCAGGCAACATTCTTTGCGTCAATTGAATTTTGTACGGGAACAAATGCAAATCAATGCGAATAATCCGTTGTAAAGTGGACCGAGCCATGCCCAACTGCTGAGAACGGCGTTTTTGGGATGTTCTTGGTGACCTCTCAACACTGGCTCGTACTGCAGCGATATTCTCGGCCGATCGCCTTGGTCGACTTTATATGGCCTCTTCGGATTAGAAAGAGCCTTACCAGTCGAAAATTTTTCGTATAAACGCTTAATGGTGTTTTTAGAAGGCGAACTTCTCACATTTTTTAATGTTTTAAAAGCATGTTGAGTTCTCACAATTGACTTCTTCTGTTGAATGTAAATTTCAACTATTTCAGAGCGCTCGCGTGGCCTGTATTGGTTCATGGTAAAAATCTGCTTGGACTGACGCTTCGCTATGTCATTATGCGATATGACATCTCTGACAAAAGTTATGGCGTTGCCAGATGGGTCCGTCGAATATGGGCAACCCTGTACTGTCTGTGGATGAAAATCGTCTCGAGCGTACTTCTTCTAAAAGGATTTCCATCTAAAGGTATTGTGTAAATACAAGATTATATATTGTTCTGATAGAGACATAAGCCTTTGAAACACCCCCAAAAGATCTTCTTCAGGTCATAGGTAGGTAGGATAACCTTCATAGGTCTTCCATAGGGATAATATGCCTTAAATATCTTATAGAAGACCTCCTAAATGTTTTCAGTAGCCAAACAGAAACGGCTTAATTTTTGTTCTACAGGCAGAAGACTTTATTAAGAGCCTACGGGAGACCTTATAAAGGTGTACTATAGGTGAAAGACCGTCTCGAGCGTATTCATTCTAAAGGATAGTCTATCTTTAGTTCTTTTGTATGTACAAGACATAGGGGTTTTCTAAAGACGCAAAACCATACAGGGGTCATCGCATTTAAAACACCTTCAAAGGCTTATCCACAGCTTTCGATAGACAGAAAATGGTTTTTATAGTCAAAAGAACTTTTATATAACTTTAGTATAAAATATTCCCTAAATATCCCCCTCCAAAGGCCTGCATTATTCCAAGGATCGAAATTACTTCTTAAAATATCTTCTTCAGCTGGCAGACCCCAGAGTGGCTTTCAATTAGAAAGATTTTCTATAGAAAACTCGAAATATGTTCGATGAACTGAAAACCCCAGAATGATATTCTATAGAAAAAAGTCCATCAACAGGTCTTCTATAGATTTAAGATTAAGATTCTAAAAATAAGTTTGTTAATTGCATGTCGTTTCGAAAATGTGTACTATGTGTGCGAACTGTACTAAATGTGGAACAGCTTGATTTAGCGTGGTAAACGGATGAAGTTAGAATTTGGAAATTTTGCATTGGAGTCCATGTAGGTGCTAGGTTTGCAATAAAGAGATGAATTTGGAAATGTGTACTGCAAGTGCACGAAAAGTACTAAATAGTACTATACTGGGTGATATAAAAAATCTGCAACAAAGTCAAACGCCATAATTTTAAAATTTGTTTTAAAAATTTTATTGTCAGAATAAGTTAAGATTAGTCATCTTTGGCACGAATTGTGGCCAAACGACCAATGAAACGTCACATGCTGCCCGGATGTTGCTCTGCGGCATTTTGGCACATTCCCGGCGAAGCGCTTGCTTTAGGTAATCGACACTTTGGTATTTTTTTAGTGCCAACCTTGCTTTCCAAAATACTCCAGACATAATAGTCCAAGATTTTGATGGCCATTGTGCGCTGGAAATGAAGCGAGGAACCTCATTTTGTAACCATTCTTGGGTGGCGCGTGCTGAGTGCGCTGGTGCTGAGTCCTGTTGGAATGTCCAAGGTCTGCGACCAAAATGTTTGCGTGCCAAGGTTTAGTACATCCTCCAGAATATTTTCGCGATAATATTCGCATTTATTCTGATGCCACGGTCGATTAATACGAGCGGATAGCGACCATCGGCTGTTATGGCGGTCCACTCCATCACCATGGCCGGCGCTTGAGTTCTGGTGGCCAACCGAAGGTGCACATTTTCAGCTGACCTCTTTGGCAAGTAAACACGATCATTTTGTTTGTTTACAAACTGCTGGACAACTAATGTTTTCTCATCGGAGAAAACCAAAATTCGGCAGTTCATCACTTTCGGCCAAGCGGAGCAACTCTTTAGCTCTTTTGACTCTATTTTCTCTCTGTTGCTGTGTAAATTCTTGCACTTTTCGGAATTTCAATGGCTTTACCCCGATCTCATTTTAAGATATTTGCCAAATGGAATATTGCGATATGTTCAGCTCACGAGCCATATTCGTCCACTGCGAAGCGGGTTTCGATCAAGTCGCTCCTTTACTTTTTGAACCATTTATTGCTCATGTTGCGTCCACTTCCTTGACGTCGGAATACGCCACCAGTATCACGGTAATCAGCGGTGGTACGAGACACAAAAGATTTATTCACATTTAAATGCTGGAGTGCTCTAACGATAGCCACCTGTGATTTTCCAATCAAATATAAAGAAATAACACTATCACGCTTGAATTCCATTACAAATAACTTTTTTTCTGGAAAATTCTCACCAAAATGCTTTCGTACACTTGTAAACAATATAATGAGTTGTCACTGGAATAATTTTAACAGAAATGACAGCAGTCTGAAGTTGGTTGGATTTTTTATCTCACCCTGTTTATACCTAAAATGCTCGGATTCCGAGGAATATTAATACGAACATTTCCAAATGTGTGGAAGAGGCGGGAATTTACACCCCCTATTTTGGTTACTTTTCAATGAAAACTTTCAAAACACCGATACACGTGCCTTCTTTTTTAGCTCTAACCTGCTGGATTTAATGTTAAATTAAAAAATAAAAATCTTAGGTATCGTTTTGGATTTTTTGGGAATTTCCGATTTTTTGTTGGTCCTGAGAAAAATTGCTCATGGAGTGGTGTAAACAATGTGGAACTATAGGCTAAAGCTATTCTGAAAAATTTCCTTCTGATTTTCTGAAGATTATCGGTCGGTCGTTTAATAAATTTACGGGCAACTAGTCCACTGCTCAAAAATGAAGGATGGTATGGATGTATGGACTTATGAGCAGAGAATTTTTTTTTTCGAAAACATATTACGAAAAATCAAACCATTATTTAGCAAAGAGTATAAGAATTCTTCTGCTTTGAAAATTGTCCACAAAATAATATATTATCTTCATGATACTGGTAATGTAAAATGGAGACTGTTTATATTACCTTGTAATGGGTATTATATATGAAAATATCTTTTTCTAAATCCTATTAAATTTTTGTAACACTTTACCAAGGACCTCCATATTTGTCAGGGGCCTCCAAACAAATTCAGAATAATAAGGAATTGCCTTTTGAAACAATATCCTAATCATAAAATTGCAACTTTGGATATCCTAACGACAGCAGCATCAAATCATGTGAAGCCTTCAAGAACACATTTCCCAAGCAATTTTCATTCGCCCTGCCAAACTCTCTCTCTCTCTCTATTACAAAGTCTTTGTGAAATCCGAATGCGATACGGCATTATTGTTTTGCATATACTTCTCATTAACTAAGTCAAAGGCTATGCAACACACATTTCCGGGGCTTAAAAAGCTTACGAAACACTATCCTTTAATACCTAACTAGCTGCTATGGAATGAACACTAAACACACACACACATACTCACCGATATAAGCACATGCAGCAACAGGAAAAAAGAGGAGTCAAATACAGGGCAACACAAAGCAACAATTCATTAACATTAAGACGTGATGGTGGGGATGGAGAAGAGAGTGGAGTGGAGGAAGGGTTTGTGATCCAATGGAATGTGATGTGTTAGGTGCGTGTGTGTGGCCTATACAAGACCAAGAAAACACTATGGCCTGGCAAAGACGTGAAATGTGGATGAAGAGGATGATGATGGCGAAGATGAGACATGCCTTTGTGGGGACATACTGCGTGTGTGGCTGCCCGGCTGAGCGAAAGAAGATGCTGGATTCCATTTCATGGTGTATACGATTCGATACCAAAAGCATTTAGTTTTAAGATAAGTCAAAACACCATCATCAAAGAGCCATTGAAAACCGCAGTAAATAACCATGGCCGAGGCAGGCAACAAGGGAAACCAAAATAACACAACAGAAAAAGATTTGCTATTGTCGTCCAGGAATATCAAACTGTCAGGCGAACAAAAGGCTATACGAGATGGGAGCAACAACAGCAATAAGAAAAAATCCACAGTTCGCACTATCAGAACAAAAAGAATACAGAGTCAAATATACCATAACCATCACAAAAGGTATCCAGGCAGCCAACCAGCCATCCAACCTACGCACATTTCGCCGGCTCCCAGGTTTAAAGGAACGAAAGTAGGAGTTCAACCAACAAACACCCATAACAATTTGAGGATGATACAAATTCTTAATAAAGGTACATCATCTTCTAGCTGGGTGGTCTGTTTTAAAGTTTTGTGGATATTCATTTATTTGCTGCGCAACAAATTTTAATATTTTAAAGGCTGATTTTTCATGACATACAGAATATATTCAACATTTTGGGGTGATGATTTATTTGATTTTCATATATTTCAAAAGTACATCCAACACAGAATATATTCAGGACTGGTTCAAGGGCACCTCTTAGATTCATGGGCAAACAAAAGATGTTAAAAATGTTTCTATAGACAGCAGACCTTTTAGGTCCTCCATAAGCAGCAGATACTAAAAAAATCATTCAAAAACAAAAAAAAACATAACAAAAAGACAGCAAAGCTCATAGGTCCTCCATGAACAGTAGATCATAAAAAGTCTTTAAAGAAACAGGTTCTTCATAGAAGCAGGTCTTCCAAATGTTTGCTATACACATACGATCTCTCACAGGTCTTTTATAGAGAGAAGAAATTTCAAAAAGACATAATACCTCAAAACATTCTTATTTAGACAGAAAGCATTCCCAGATCTTCCACAGAGAGAAAACCTATAAAGATCCTCCACAGACAGACTTTCCTAAGGTCTTCCGTAGACAGTCTTCTATAGAAAGGAAACTTTCCAAAAAATTTCTTCACACAGAAAACACATACCTTCTGTCACGAAAAGCGAACATGTGGTGGAGTCGCGTATTAAAGGCGGACGAATGCAGAATCGGGACAGACCAATGAAGCAGCAACATCGATCTAGGTAAGTGATACAACCATCAATCGAATACTTGGGCATCCTAGAACATCGTTGCGTATCCTGCAGACATCCTTGCATATACTGTAGACATCTTGAAAAAATAAAAAACATCCTTGCGTATCCTATAGATATTTTTGCTATCCTGTAGACACTCTTGCATAACCTGTAGCCTCCTTTGAAAAAAAATTGTGGAAGTCCTTCGACATCCTTTGTAAGTCCTGTATGTTCTTTCATTATCCTTGAACATCGTTGTAGACTGCTGAGTACTTATGTCTATCGCAACAGTAGCTTTGAATATCCTTGTAGCCTGCTTGAATACTTATTAAGATCTGTCGCTATCGTATCCTTGACTATCCTCGTAGTCTGCTTGAATGCTTATTAAGGTCTATCGCAACCATAGTTTCGAGTATCCCTGTAGTCTGCCTGAGCACTTATTAAAGTCTACTGCAACCATACCTCGAATTTCCTTCTCACTAATACCTCTAGCTCAACAACAAATAGCTTTGAAGAACCATTCCAGAATCTGTGGAAAACCATATCTTTGTAGTTTGCTAGTGTACTTATTAAGGTCTACTGCAACCATATCCATGAATATCCAGATCTCAATTATGCAATCCTTTCCGTCCTGAGATGACGAGTACTTATCCAGTTCTCGTACCTAAATGAATCCCAGTGAGCCCATTAAAAATCCTACAGACAGTGGACTATTAGTCCTAGTGGACCAATTCTATAGAACGAAGACCTTCAAAAGTCTTCTATAAAAAGAAGACCTTCAAAAGTCTTCTATAAAAAGAAGGCCTTCAAAAGCTCTCCTATAAAGAGAAGACCTACAAAATTTCATCTTTAAAAATCCTACAGACAGTGGACTATTAGTCCTAGTGGACCAATTCTATAGAACGAAGACCATCAAGTCTTCTATAAAAAGAAGACCTTCAAAAGCTGTTCTATAAAATAACGACCGTCGAAAGGTCTAAAAAGAAGACCTTCCTTGGTTTTTCCATAGAAAGATGATCATCCAAACGTATTCTACAAAAGAAGGTCGTCTTAAGGTCTTCTATAAAAGACAGAATTTTCAAAGGGTTTCTATAAAAAGAAGACCTTCAAAAGGTCTTCCATAAAAGAAAAACTTTGAAAATATGGCCTTCAAAAAGTCATCTATACAAAGAAGACCTTCAAATGTTTTCTATAAAAAAGGACCTTGAAAAGGCCTTCTACAAGAAGACCTTCAAAAAGACTTATATAAGAAGCAGATCTACAAAAGTTCTTCTATAAAATGAAGATCTACAAAAACTCGCCTATAAAAGGAAGGCCTTCTATAGGTTTTCTATAAAAAGAGAACCTTGAAAAGGTCTTCCACTAGAAGGTCTACTACAACCATATCCATGAATATCCGTGTAGTCTGCCTTGTAGAAGGTCTCTTACAACTGAAGCCTTTAATATCCTTGTAGTCTGCTTGAGTACTTACTAAAGTCCCTTGCAACCTACAGCTCAACAAAGGACCACCCCAGAATCCTTGGCAAACCTCAGAGTACTTATCCAGATCTCAATTATGCAATCCTTTCCGTTGAGGAGTACTTATCCAGGTCTCGTAACTAAATGAATCCCAGTGAGCCCACTAAAAATCCTACAGACGGCACACAATTAGACCTAGTGGACCAATTCTATAAAAAGAAGACCTTCAAAATGGATTCTATAAATAGAATAACTTCAAAATACTTTTCGCCAATGAAGGTCCTTAAAAAAGGTCTTCTATTAAAGAAGACCTTCAAGGGTCTTCTATAAAAGGGAGACCTTCAAGGGTCTTCTATAAAAGGAAGACCTTCAATAGGTCTATAAATAAAATGAAGACCTTTCAAAAGTGTTCTATAAAAATAAGACCTTCAAAATCTCTTCTGTAAAAAGAAGACCTACAAAATGTCATCTGTAAAAAAGGAAACCTTCTTCTTCTGTAAAAAGGAACCTTTCAAAACCAAAGGTCTTCTATAAGAAAAAGACCGTCAAAAGGCCTAAAAAGAAGACCTTCCTTAGGTTTTCCATAGAAAGATGATCATCCAAACGTATTCTACAAAAAAGGTCGTCTTAAGGTCTTCTATAAAAGACAGAATTTTCAAAGGGTTTCTATAAAAAGAAGACCTTCAAAAGGTCTTCCATAAAAGAAAAACTTTCAAAAGAAGGCCTTCAAAAAGTCATCTATACAAAGAAGAGGACGTCTAAAAGGCCTTCTTTAAAAGGAAGACCTTTAAAAACGTCTTCTATAGAAAGAAAACCTTAAAGGTCTTCCACAAAGAGAAGAACTTCACAGGTTTCTTTTAAACCTTTAGAGGACCTTTAAAAGGCCTTCTTCCAGAAGAAGACCTTCAATAAGACTTCTATAAGAAGAAGATCTACAAATGTCCTTCTATAAAAAGAAGGTCTTTCAAAGGTCTTCTATAAAAAGAAGACCTTCAAAAGGTCTTCTATAAAAAAGATCTTCAAAGGTCTTCTATGAAAATAGGGCTTTCCAAAGGTCTTCTATCAGAAGAAGACCTTCCTAAGATCTTCTATCTTCTTTTATTTAAAGAGGATTTTCAAAAGGTTTTCTATTAAAGAAGACCCTCAAAAGGAATAGAAGACCTTCCCAAGGTATTTTATTACAAGAAAATTTCCCTAAAGCCTTCTATAGAAAGAAGACATTTAAAAGGTCTTCTATAAAATGAAGGCTTTCAAAAGGTCTTCTAAAAAAGAAGGCCTTCAAAAGGTCTTCTGTAAAAATACGACCTTCAAAAAGTCTTCTATAGAAAGAAGGCCTTCAATAAAAAGAAGAACATCAAAAGTTCTTTTATAAAAAGACCTCCCCAAAAGTACCTTTCCAAGCGACCCTCGTTGATTATAAAATCTAAATTTGAATTCCAACAACAATCAACAACAAAGAAAGGTCGCTGCGAGATATGAATGAAAAGTAGAACAAAATAGAAGCTGTCTACAAAATTATGCTTACTCCAAAGTCTGGCCGATAAGACCTTATCGACCTTATCGATGATAATAATTTCGTTCTAGATTAGGTGAAATATTTTGAAAACCCCAAAAAATGCAACAACAACAACTACAATAATAATTTAATAACTTTTTCTTACCTCGTTTTTCTTTTTCTCTTGATGCTAATTTTGATGTAAGTCCATTAAAAATGATAACTTCGTCTATATTCCCGACCACTTCGCTTTTTCCAGAGATTTGTTTCCTCTTCGAGAGATTTGTTAGTTCTTCTACTTCTTTGTGTGTGTGTGTGTGTGCGTTAATATCCTCTTTCTATGGATTTTGTTGTGCTTGGGTAAAAGTTTTACAATGTTTCTTTAACTTAGACGTGACGAGAGAGAGAGAGAGGGTTCTTTTTCGTCCCTCTTTTCCAGCTTTTTTTATTTTTTTTGCCAACAAATTGAAATGATGCTGCTCCCACTCCTCTACTCTTTTTTTTGATAGTTTTGTTGATAGTTGTTAATTTGTTTGTAGTTTATTTTTCTTAATTTAATCTGAAAAGAAGAAAATGATGATAAGTTTTTATATGTTTATGGAGAATAAGAAAATTATTTTAACTAGAATATAAATTGCAAAGGAAATGAGGAAGATGGATTGTAGTCTGTTACCAAGAACCCATGTTTAGTTCGTTCAAAGAGTTGTGTTACTATTGCAACTTTAGAGATTCCATTAAGATGCTTAGGAATTCTGGAGCATTGAAGGAATATGCGTAGAAAATTTTGGAGTGAATGCTTTAATGTTCTTTCCATTTGCTACCGTTTCCTCCGCGAAGCTCCGTGAATTTGTTTCTCAAAAGGAAAATCCATTTGATTGATAATACCAATTTCCTTATTTAATTAAAATAGGAATTTGAAAAAATTCAAAAATTTATTTGTTATAATTGTATTTTTAAATCTATGGCTACGTTGTTAATTTTAAAGGTAAAGTAGCCCGAATAAATGAAATGGCAAATTTATGGAAATTGGAAGCAATGCGAGCTTGGGATGCACCTCATTTAGGTTAAGCAATTATAAGTGTCGCGAGTGTCAGTTTTTTAGAGAGAGAGCGAGAGAAAGAGAGAGAGAGGGGGGAGAGGAGTTCTCAACAACCTATCTTACCTAACACCAGGCAATTTCGGCCTTGTGTAAATTTTAATACCTTAAAAAGTTGTAATATAAGTGACTGACTGAGAATCAATGCCCAAACGAAATGGCTGCAACTAGAATCTTGAAATTCTGCACGACGGACAGTCTTGAAGCGTAGGCGTGTGATAAGGCTGTGTATTTGGAAATTCGTACTAAAAGGTAAGAAAAGTACTAAATTGTATTAAAAATTGTACATTTTGTAGTGGAAAAACGGAATGATATAAACAAGTAAAAAAAACAATCATTTCGGCCGGGCCGAACTTTCAATACCCTTTACCTTAGGGTAAATTAGACATTTTTATATAAAAATATCTGAATTCAATCGTGTTTTACTTTAAACTTGATATACCAGTAAGACTGTGTGCATAATGCAATTAAATTTATTAAAAACCCATAGAGATCGTTATATGGAGGACCAGTGAGGCCGTTATATGGGGCCATACCAAAACGGGAACCTCTAAAGGCAATTTTATACTTCAAGGATTGTCATCTATCAAATCTTCTAAAATACCAAATTTTGAAACAATTATGTAGGTAAATGTGACTAGGATTATCAAAATACCGAATATCGGTGGGTATAGTTACAGCGTGAGATAAAAAAAAAAAACTACAACAAAGTCAAACGCCATAATTTTTAAATTTTTTTTAATTTTATGAATGAAAGCAGAAAAATATCGGAAATAGCCTCGAAACTTAAAATAAGTTTAGATTTGTTCGAATTGGTCAACTTTGTCACGAATTTTGGCCTTCAAACCTTCAAGCGCTTGCATGAGGTGATCGATACTTTGGTATTTTTTAGTGCCAAGCATGCTTTCCAAAATACTCCAAACACAATAGCCCAACGGAATGGTATTCAGAAATTTTGGTGGCCAAGGTTTTAATACACCCTCCAGAATATTTTCGCGATAATATTCGGCATTTATTTTGATGTCACGGCCGATTAATATGAGCGGAGAGCGACCATTGGCTATTATGGCGGCCCACACCATTCTGGTTGCCAACATAAGGTTCACATTTACAGCTGACCTCTTTGGCAAGTAAACACGATCATTTTGTTTGTTTACAAACTGCTGGACAACGAATGTTTTCTCATCGGAGAAAACCAAATTTGGCAGTTCACCATTTTCGGACAAGCGAAGCAACTCTTTAGCTCTTTTGAGTCTATTTTCTTTCTGTTGCGGTGTAAGTTCTTGCACCTTTTGGGATTTCAATGGCTTTACCCCAAGCTCTTTTTCAATATTTGCCGAATGAAATATTACGATATGTTCAGCTCACGAGGCATTTTTCGGACACTGCGACGTGGGTTTCTATCAAGTCGCTTCATTACTTTTCGAACCACTTCTGCCGATGTTCCGTCCACTTCCTTGACGCCGGGCTACGCTACCGGTATCAAGGTAACGAGCGATGGCACGAGACACAAAGCATACATTCACATTTAAATGCTGGAGTGCTCTAACGATAGCCACTTGTGGTTTTCCAGCCAAATATAAAGAAATCACATTGTCACGCCTGAAATCCATCACGAATTCCATTTTTCTGGAAAATTCTCACCAAAATGCTTTTGTACGCTTGTAAAAAATATAATGAACTATTACTCGCTCGTATTAATCGACCGAATAAATGAAAGAATAAATGCCGAATATTATAACGAAAATATTCTGGAGGGTGTATTAAAGCCGTGGGCACGCAAACATTTTGGCCACAGACCTGGACATTTCAATAGGACTCAGCACCATCGCACTCAGCTCGCGCCACCCAAGAATGGTTAGAAAATGAGGTTCCTCGCTTCATTTCCAGCGTACAATGGCCACCAAAATCTCCGGATACCAATCCGTTGGACTATTGTGTCTGGAGTATTTTGGAAAGCTAGGTTGGCACTAAAAATACAAAAGTGTCGATCACCTCAAGCAAGCGCTTCGCCGGGAATGGGCCAAAATACCGCAGAGCAACATTCGGACAGCGTGTGATGGTTTCATTGACTGTCCAATCTAAACTTATTCTAAAATTTGATGCTATTTCCGATATTTTTTGCATTCATTAATAAAATTAAAATTATGGCGTGCGGGATAGATACACAGTGGGTTATTGGAAAATCGGACCTTAAATTTAGGAAATTTTGTAATATGTTTCTATACTTCTAAAATAGTATCATTTGGTGTTATGCGAACAGATGAAGCTGAAATTTTTGAAATATTGTATTGGGGTCCCTGTTGGTGGTTGGTTTGTGATAAAGATGTGTTTTTGTAAATGTGTACTACAAGTGCACAAAAAGTACTAAATAGTACTAAATATGGTAGAATTCAGTATTGGGTGTGCAGATAGTGCCTGAAATCTGACATTTGATATTAGGGTCGCTCTTCATGTGTAGCATAGACATATGGTACTGCATGAAGGGATATTGATATCATCGTTGGTATCTGGAATTGAGTTAGGCAGGTAGTTTTCGAAATGTGTAGTATAATTGAATCGTTCCAAAGTTGGTATTGGGTTGATGTCTGTGGTTGTAATTAATTGTTCGAAAACTATGGAAACTAAAATTCTGAAATTTGATATTTAGAGTACTGATGGTTAGCCGAAGGAGGTTTGGGAATGCCTCCTAAATTTGTATGAAAAGTACTAAATGGTACTATATTGGGTAATGCGATAGAATTGGAATCCTCAATTTGATATTGAGGTCCATATGGTATTTGGAAGTGAGATATGGAGATGGTTTTGGAAAAAAGTACTAAATTTATACGAAAAGTACTAAATTGGTATTGGGTGAAGAAATATAGCTAAACTTCAAAAATTTGATATGAATATTACTGCTGTTGGTGTCTGACGTGAAGAGAAAGAGCTGATTTTGAATATGCGTACTATAATTGTTCTAATTGGTACTAAATTTGGTAATAAAGGTTGAAAGCCTGAAATTAGACATTGTGTTCTCTATTGGTATCTGGGATTGAGAAATGGAAATTATTTTGGAAATGTGTGCTGCAGGTGTAAGAACAGTACTAAATCGTACAACGTTTGGTACAATTCGGTATTGAGTTAGCAGATAGTGCTTGAAATCTTAAATGTGGTATTAGGGTCTCTGTTCATGGGTAGCCCGGAAATACGGAGGTGGTTTTGAAAATGTGTACTATAAGTGTACGAAAAGTACTAAATAGTATTAAATTTGGTATTTGGTTGAGACATAGGGCTGGAATTCTAAAATTTGATATTAAGGTCACTGGTGACTGTTAGGGTATTCATATGGAGACGTTGAAATGTTTTGGACAGAAATATTGGGTCCACATTGAACAGTGATTTTACTTATAACCCCCTCGTAAACCTCAAAATGAAAGGTATTGAAGACTTTTTGTTGTAAAAGGTAAACATATTTATATTATTTTTTCCAAAAAATTAAAAGAAAAAACTTAGATAATATATAAAACTTTGAATGTCTAAAAGTTTATTACCATATATGAAGTTTTGATTAAAAGAATTTTGTCAAACTGAACAAATTGCACAAAAAAGGTCTAACTATTGGAACGAATTTAGGAAAGGTAGAGCAGAAAGCATCAAAGCTGTATTTCTGTAGTTTTACGAAGCTGTTCGGCCTCCTTATTGTACCATGTATTTAGTTATTTCTACCGAACTTTTCTATTTATTCAATTCTAAATTTTACAAATTCAAAATGCATTCCTTCCAAAATATTCTTCGATACTGAATACAAGAAATAAGTATACAATCCAAATGACTTTTTACTTTTGCTTCTGACTATTGCTCCCCCACGATGTTACACGGTGTGCCCCAGCCTAAGTATATTGGCCACTTAAAAGTAAAAGCTTAACAGTTATATTTTCCATATCTGCTGATACACCATTAAACACCAGCAAACGTGCTCAACAAAATTGATCGAACGTGTTTGAAACACATTACAGTAGTTTTATGGCTTTTTGCCGTAAAGGCGTTTCTTTTCAAGTTCACCAAATATGTCTGTCATATCTGTCAAACAAGCCATTAATTTGGAGATCTCTTTTGTTGCCGGATTTGATGTATTGCATTAACGCTCTGAAATTTTTATCGGCTTGTTTTGCTGCTTTGTCCGGCAATCTCCCACACAATTGGGTGGATAGAATGGTTGGGAGGCCCCTTGAGTGGAGGGTACATACATTTTTCCATTTAATTTTTTTTTATAAACTATTTAATAGGACACAACCAAACTTTCGTGATATTACACACATGATGCTCTCTATCCAAAAAATGACAAAACCACCTCCCCCCTCTGCCTCTTTCTATGTAGACACAAAGCCCAACTACCCCTTAATAGAAATGTTGTCTTCAAACCATATGGCTTTTTTCTTCATCAAGAAAAAAAGAATCAATATGTTAGCCATTATTAACCACCATCAATATACATATTTAAGTGATTGTGTCACAACATCTCTCCTTTTGGCCACTTTTTTGCCATCTGCTGAAGTCATAAACGGCGAAAAGATAATTTTTTCCAGGCCATAATACTGTGGCAAGTTGATGGCAACCAAAAGCATTTCTCAGTTGTGTTCTTTCTTTCTCCATTCCAAACATTAACCAACATTTTCTGTAAAAATGACAACAATGAAGCAAAAAGACCAACAAAACGATATGATTGACAGATGTGGAGTGGGTGGCTGAATGGACGATATGGTGATACACGCAAGCGGTAAAGTTGCGGCCGTGGCGCGCCATGCCGAAATGTTGGCGTGTTAAGAAGCCAAAAATCATATAAAAATTACTTTTTAATGAAAAGCTGTTGGTTTATGATGTGCGATAACGAAGCAGAATACTTTTAACACAATAATAAATATGCGCCGAAAACGACACACATAAACTTAGAAGAAGAAGAAACTATATAGAAGCAGGCGCAAAAGTGAAAAGATATCAGTGTTTTGGATGTTGTGAAGAATTTAAGAATCAAAAATGGGAATATTGTACAATGAATATTTTGTATAAATTTTAAGAAAAGTATTTGCTTAACAAAATGTAGGCAACATGATTAGTATGCCCTACAGCACTATATTTATTATTGGGTTTTTTAAAGTTTGAACATTAAGCGAAATGCCTCCCTAAAATTTTCGATTCATAACAGTAAATTGTGTTAGGCCTTTTTAGTACTCAAGATGTACAAAATCTTGAGTTTGAGAAAATTTTTTCTGTCCAAAACTATTTCAACGTCTCCATATGTAAACCCTAGAAACCGATCAATAGTGACATAAAACATTTCAGTATTTCCGCTCTATCTCTCAACCCAATACCAAATTTAGTAACATATACAGGGTTGCCCATATTCGACGGAACTTTGGGCCTTTTTGGCCCATTCCAATCGACGAGGCTTGTCCGCAGGCAACATTCTTTGCGTCAATTGAATTTTGTACGGGAACAAATGCAAACCAATGCGAATAATCCGTTGTAAAGTGGACCGAGCCATGCCCAACTGCTGAGAACGGCGTTTTTGGGATGTTCTTGGGGACCACTCAACACTGGCTCGTACGGCAGCGATATTCTCGGCCGAACGCCTTGGTCGACTTTTATATGGCCTCTTCGGATTAGAAAGAGCCTTACCAGTCGAAAATTTTTCGTACAAACGTTTAATGGTGTTCCTAGGAGGCGCACTTCTCACATTTTTTAATGTTTTAAAAGAACATTGAGTTTTCACAATTGACTTCAATTGACACTCGCGTGGCGTGTATTGGTTCATGGTAAAAATTTGCTTGGACTGACGCTTCAAACGCGGTATGTCATTAAGCGATGTGACATCCCTGTCAAAAGTTATGGCGTTGCCAGATGGGTCCGTCGAATATGGGCAACCCTGTAGTACGCAACGCAAAAACGAAAAACCAATACCAGAACTCAACTCTAAATACCCACAGAGACCTCAATATCAAATGGCTGGATTCCAGCTCTATATATTCCGTCAATACCAAATTTAGTAAAATGTAGTACTTCTCGCCAAACACGAAATTTAGTACTATTTAGTACTTTCGTACAATTATAGTACACATTTTGAAAACCACCTCCATATCTCATTACCAGTTACCAACAGGGATCTCAATACCAAATTTGATGATCCCAGCCCTATCACTTCACCAAATACCAAATTTAGTACCACTTAGTAACATTTTAATAATTATAATACATATTTCCAAAACCACCTCCATATCTCAAACCAATATCACATTTCGGGACTCCAGCTCCATTCTGTTCACCAATATTAAATTGTACCAAATATAGCACTATATAGTACATTTCGTGCACTTGTGGTAAATATTTCTAAAACCATCTGTTTATCACAAACCTACAACTAACAGGGACCACTATACAAAAGTTCAAAATTCGGATGAAGCTGGAATTGAATTGAATTTGGGTCTCTTTTGGTGGTTGGTGATAATTTATTTCAATTTATTTTCAACTATTTGGTACGAAACCACCTGTAATAGGCTTCGGAAATGTATATTACAGTTGTATAAATAGTACTAAATAGTACCAAATTGGGTACTGGGTGAAGGAACAGGGCTGGAATCCTTAATTTTGATATTAAACTCTCTGTTCGTATCTGGAATTGAGATATGGAGGTGGTTTTGGAAATGTGTACCATACAGAGTGAGATGAAAAAACTTCAACCAAATTCAGACTGCTGTCATTTTTAAGCCACTCGTCCGACAGCTGTTAAAATTATTCCAGTGACAGCGAATTATATTGTTTACAAGCGTACAAAAGCATTTTGGTCAGAAGTTTTCAGAAAATAAGTTATTCGTGATGAAATTCAAGCGTGATTGTGTGATTTCTTTATAGTTGGTTGGAAAACCACAAGTGGCTATCGTTAGATCACTCCAGCATTTAAGGGCGAAGAAATTGTTTGTGTCTCGTACCATCGCTCGTTACCGTGATACTGGTAGCGAAGGCCGACGTCAAGGAAATAGACAGAAGAAAACATCAACATCAGCAGAAATGGTTCGAAAAGTAATGAAGTAATGAAACCCGCGTCGCAGTGACCAAAAAATGGCTCGTTAGCCTAACATATCGCAATATTCCAAAAAGTGCAAGAACTTACACCGCAAACGGAAAGAAAATAGACTCAAAAGCTAACGAGTTGCTCCGCTTGGCCGAAAGTTTGTAAACTAACAAAATTATCGTGTTTAGTTGCCAAAGAGGTCAGCTGAAAATGTGCAACTTCGGTTGGCCACCAAAACTCAAGCGCCGGCCATGATGGTGTGGGCCGCCATAACAGCCGATGGTCGCTCTCCGCTCGTTTTAATCGACCGTGGCATCAGAATAAATACCAAATATTATTGCGAAAACATTCTGGAGGGTGTATTAAAGCATTAGTTCGCCGCATAATTTCCAGCGCACAATGGCCACCAAAATCTCCGGATACAAGCCCGTTGGACTATTGTGTCTGGGGTATTTTGGAAAGCAAGGTTGGTACTAAAAAATACCAAAGTGTCGATCACCTTAAGCAAGCCCTTGGCCGGGAATGGGCCGAAATACCGCAGAGCAACATTCGGGCAGCGTGTGACGTTTTCATTGGCCGTTTGAAGGCCATAATTCGTGCTAAAGGTGACCAATTCGAACAAATCTACACTTATTCTAAAAGTTGATGCTTTTTCCGATATTTTTTGCTTTCATTCAATAAAATTTACAAAAACAGAGAAAAATTATGGCGTTTTAATTATGGTTTTTTTTTCTCACCCTGTAGAGCTGAAATTCCAATATATATGTCACTGTTAGTGTCTGTGGTTGAGAAAAGGAGCTGATTTTGGATATGCGTACTATAATTGTTCAAAAAGTACTGCATTTGGTACAATTTGATATTGGGTGCACAGATAGTGCTTGTAGTTCGAAATATGGTATAAGGGTCTGTGGAGTGCTGTGGAGATACTTTCGGAAATGTGTACTTTATTTAGACCGAAAATACTGAACGGTACTATATTTATGGACTGGACTGGAACCCTCAAATTTGATATTGAGGACTCTGTTGGTATTTGGAATTGAAATATGGAGGTGTTTTGGAAATGTGTACTAGAATTGTATGATAAGCAATGGTATTACCAGTTGCCTTCTCGGTAAACTTAAAAATGAACGATTTTGAAGAATTTTTTGGGTGAAAAAATTTAGTGCGATATTAAGAACAATTCACCTGCTCCGTGGACGTTTCATTGATTTGGATATATTTTAGTTGAGATTAGAAATCAAAAGAATTCTCGGCATCGAATTTGAAAAAAAAAAACCTTTACTCTAACTCTTAGAGAACAATAAACCTAACATTTTTTCTCTGTTCCAGAACCTGCCAAAATCTACTAGTTTTCCAATTTTTTTCCATATCATAAAGGAAAAATCGGTTGCCGCGGTAAACACTATTAAATTCTTGCAGTTCTGGAATAGATGGGAATAGTATTTTGAAGAAATTCTCAGAGTTAAAGGAGAAATTCTTGATATCGAATTTTATAAGCTCCTACTTGAGGGTAGGGATGGAAAGTTAAGTATATTGATGCCCGTGAAGATAAATTTTAAAATATAAATGCAATGTGTTGGTGCGCAAGGGGTTAATTGAAAAATAGTTTTTTTTTAATATTAATGATTTTTACCATTTTTTTTTTTTTTGATAAATCAGCGTATTTTCAAATTAATTTAAATTAAATTAATTAATTAAATTAATTTAACAGGAAAATGACACAATTTCTCGACGAGGACGAATAACCAGAGTGGCGTTGGCGTTAGGGAAACTGAAGACCCGCCTCAATGACGCAGCTAGCATAGTTTTTGTGCAATTCAGCATTTTCCATGCAGTTTCCCTACCGCCAACACCACTCTGGTTATTCGTCCTCGTCGGGAAATTGTGTCATTTTCCTGTTAAATTAATTTAATTAATTAATTTAATTTAATTTAAATTAATTTAGAAATACGTTGATTTATCCAAAAAAATGGTAAAAATCATTAATATTAAAAAAAAAACTATTTTCAATTAACCCCTTGCGCACCAACACATTGCATTTATATTTTAAAATGTATCTTCACGGGCATAGTATATTGGTAGTTTTTCATTACAGCGACAGCCTATTTTGTAGCATTGTATGTGACAAGAAATACCCAGAAAAAAGTTTGATGCCAAAGATGCAGCTTTTACAATAGCGTAATCTGTCGCGATCCGAATTATGTTTATATGCTAAGCACGAAATTATTACCTGAGCTTTCTCGTGGCGTTATCGTCCGAATATTGTCAATTAATTTTCAGTCTTTCATTCTTTCTTCCACGATTTCCTACCGATTTTTGGAAGTGTTACAAGATCTGTAACTACAGCTTGCAGATATACTTTGATGAAAAAGAGATTGTCTAGGATCAAGAGCGAAATTCTTTCTCTCCCTCTCTCACTCTCTCTAGGAGTTTCTGAAGTTATTCAAGGACATAATTTTCTGATTTCATAACTTGGGATTTCAGTAGTACCACACTGCACCTCACAAAGACGTCTCATCCAATACTGGTGTACTTCAATAGACGTAGACAAAAATAAAAACAAACATTTTTATTAGACCGACAGACGAACTGACAACTTTGATGACCATACAACAGTGTGCGATCATCAAAGTTTATATTTTAATCCAACAAAATTTGTATTGATTTGCTTTTCTATTTGTTAAGGTTGTTGTTGCTGTTGACGTTGGACATAAAACGTATGTGTGTAGGTTCGAAACGAAGCAATGTGTGTTTTGTGTTATTCGCATCCGTCGAATGTGTGACGTTAACTGTTTTGTATCAATGACCATTTCCCAAATGGCCCAACAAGCTGCCACCAACGAGCAGCCGTTGCGGCAGGAGGAAAAAGGAAGGAAGCTAAGCCATAATAAGAATGTCTGTTGGTGTTTATATGGTTGGAAACAAGAAAAACATATTCTGACATGCGACGTCCATACATAAATGGCAATGGGATGGATAAGTTGGACGGGTTGGGAGAGCTGTTGGAGCAGAAGAGCATGCATGGGTTTTGGAATAGTGAAACCACTTATTTGTCGAACAAATACAAGTTAATGCTGACCAAAAATAAACAGTAAAAACCACAACACTTCCAAAAATATACATCAATGGGCTTTGAAATCGAAGCAGGCCAAGCGATGGAGGAGGGAGGAAGGGAGGGAGGCAGACAGACAGCCGGACAGTTAGTTACTCAAATGTACAAAGAGGAGAAGAAACACACACTTGAACCCAAATGCTTTTCCATACCCTCCACCTCCCTCCAATGTTTCATGCTGCCATGATGAAGTGAAGTATGAAGAGGTGGTTGGGCGACTTGTGGTTGTGGCAACAACGTTAAGTACCCCAAAATGGAATCTTAAGAGCATTTGCTGGCAGAATGTACCAAGTGGTAATAGAGGAAGGAAACCAAATTTAATTGAATTTATTTCTCAAGTACTTTTATATCCCTGAACTTAGAGCTAACGGAGAAGGACAAGCAAGCAAGGACCTTGTACAAGGCAATATTTTACATTATCTCCTCCTATTTGAAAGCACAACAAAAAAATACACATCCTAAAATGAAAAAAGACGAAGCAAACCAATATGAACAGACCACAAGTGTAATTTCGATAAGCCATTGTTGAGCATGCCCATGCAATTGTTGGAAAGCTTAAGGATCAGATCCTTTTGCTTTTATGGTACTACATCGTTTGTTCTGAGTTAAGCCCTGACGTAGGAGTGTAAAGGAAAACATGTTGGATATGTTATGTATTCTACGGTGGTGGTAGGAGTTATAGAAGGGGTAGAAGTCATTTATCGTCTTTTGTAAAATTGAAGTCTTTTAAGTCTCCTAGCTTCGCATGACTGGAATAAAATGGTCTGTAATAATTGAGAAGTTATATTGTGGTTCTCTCAAGTCATTGCCAAGACTGAAGAGAACAACATGGAAATTTTTGGAAACTAAGGAAACTTTTGGACTTTTGACCAAAGTATTCTTGTGTCATTAGGTAGCACCACTATGTAATAAGTTACGAAGTATCTGAAAATCCAATCCATGAATTTTGTATGAAGTCCTTGAAAATAATATTCTTAAAAAAATCTGTTTTTTAGAGATAGTCGTGATTTTCCCAGTAGATTTATGCCTTTTCCACAACATTTGTTAGGAAAACCTAGAACAAAAAAAAACTAAAAGTTTTTGAACAGGAAGTCCTGGTGTATTGTCAGAGTTAGAGAAAGAAAAAACACGCAAATGCGGAAGACATTTCACAAATATTGAGAGTTTTGAAAGAGTTCAAAATGTAAAACTCTTGTAGGAGAGCTACCTGCAGATATTTCAATTGTAGCACCAGATTGGAGAAAGTCCTTGAAAAAAATTACGGTTTTAAGCTGGAAATATTAATCATGTTCTCCACTACTTTTGTCCGAAAGACCTTGAACATTTTTTATATTTACAGGGTGAGATGAAAAAAACTGCAACCAATTTCACACTGCTGTCATTTCTCGTCCGACAGCTGTTGAAATTATTCCAGTGACAGCTAATTATATTGTTTACATGCGTACAAAAACATTTTGGTGAGAATTTTCCAGAAAAAAATTTATTCGAGATGGAATTCAAGCGTGATAATGTGATTTCTTTATATTTGGCTGGAAACCCACAAGTGGCTATCGTTAGAGCACTTTATCATTTAAATGTGAAATCTTTTGTGTCCCGTACCATCGCTTGTTACCGTGATACTGGTAGCGTAGCCCGACGTCAAGAAAGTGGACGGAAGAAAACAGCAACATCAGTAGAAATGGTTCGAAAAGTAAAAATCGAAACGCAATATTCCATTCGGCAAATATTAAAAAATGAGCTCGGGTTAAATCCATGAAATTCCAAAAAGTGCAAGAACTTACACCGCAACAGAAAGAAAATAGACCCAAAAGAGCTAAAGAGTTGCTTGGCCGAAAGTGGTTAACTTCCGAATTTGGTTTTCTACGATGAGAAAACATTCGTTGTCCGGCAGTTCGTAAACAAACAAAATGATCGTGTTTACTTGCCAAAGAGGTCAGCTGAAAATGTGCACCTTCGGTTGGCCACCAGAACTCAAGCGCCGGCCATGGTGATGGTGTGGGCCGCCATAACAACCGCTGGTCGCTCTGCGCTCGTATTAAACGACCGTGGCATCAGAATAAATGCCGAATATTAAGGCGAAAATATTCGGAGGGTGTATTAAAACCTTGGGCACGCAAACATTTTGGCCGTAGACCTTGGACATTCCAACAGGACTCAGCACGATCGCACTCAGCACGCGCCACCCAAGAATGGTTACAAAATGAGGTTTCTCGCTTCATTTCCAGCGCACACTGGCCACCAAAATTTCCGGATACCAATCCGTTGAACTATTGCATCTGGAGTATTTTGGAAAGCAAGGTTGGCACTAAAAAACACCAAAGTGTTGATCACCTCAAACAAGCACTTCGCCGGGAATGGGCAAAAATGCCGCATAGCAACATTCGGGCAGTGTGTGACGGTTTCATTGACCCTTTGAAGGCCATAATTCGTGCCAAAAGTGACCAATTCGAAAAAATCTAAATTTATTCTAAAATTTGATGCTATTCCCGATATTTTTTGCTTTCATTCAATAAAATTGAAAAAAAAAAATGTAAAAATTATGGCGTTTGACTTTGTTGCAGTTTTTTTTAGCTCACCCTGTACATGCAATATATACTACAGTGTTGCAGGACCGGCCATATGTAGTCTTTGCTTTGTTGTTTTTATACCCCCCACCATACTATGGAGGGTTCATGGGGCTCTTGTCAGACACAACAAAGTATATATATTATTGATCAGCGTAAAATTCTAAGTCGATTTACCGAGGCCCGTCTGTCTGTCTGTTGTACTCACGCTATCTTTGGAACAAATTAAGGTAGAAGGCTATAATTTTGCACACATGTGTATTTAAGCTCGTAAATCAGCCATGTCGATCCACCTTTTCCTAAAGTCCCCATATAACGGTACCTCCTAATAGTCGGTATTTTGATGATTTTAGCGACATTTGAAATTCGGAATCGGTACTACAACCTATGACAAAAAATTGCCTATGCAGGTCCAAATTTTCGTATAGCCCCCATATAACGATAACTCCCAATATTTAGTATTTTTTGATTTTAGTGACCTTTTTTTAAAGGAATTGTTTCGAATTTCATATTTGAAGTTCGGAATTGGTACTACAAGCTATGACAGAATATTGTCTATGCAGGTCCACGGCTTCGTATAGCCCCCATATAAAGATATTAGGTATTTTATTGCCTTTTTTCGACATTTTTAATGAAATTGTTGCAAATTTCGTATTTGAAGTTCGGAATAGGTACTACAGCCTATGAAAAAAGGATACTTTTAAAGCAACACGCCTTCGTATGGCCTCTAAAGAGTTTCATTTGAGAGGTATTTTTCTACGATTTTTTTACTTAAAATTTTTCGAGTTCCTTCAAAATCGGCCGAACTTAGCTGCCAAACTTAACTGCTTTTTTTATTTCTTTTTTCTTCTTTAAAGCGTGAAATCTCCACAAGTTTCCCAGATTAAAGCCTTTCGCATTTTCAATTTTTACATATTTAAGAAAGGACCCCTACCCTTCCCACATGAAAATATCAATGACATCTTTCATGTTTTAGAAAAACAAAGATATTTTTAGAAAAAAAGGGGAGGGGATTACTTGACAACCGCAAATAGTTGCCATTAGAAATAAGAACATTAAACATATTCTATTTCCAAATTAAGGATAATTCCTAAAGACTGCCTACGTTCCCACAGGGTATTTCTTTCCATAATAAAGCTGCAACTACTTATGTTCGTCAAATTTCCCACAATCTAAAAATAACAACTCACAATATTTAACCAAATATATTCCAGCCCGATCTTACCCCGCTGCCGGGGGCATGTTTGCGTAAAATAGCAACAACATTTCATTGGTTCCTCGTTGAAATGAAGAAAACAGCAGGACATTACAATAACATTCAAATTAAAGAACTTAATTCCGGTCATGTTAGTGTTGCGAAAAAAACATCAGCAGCAGCAGCAAAAAAAAAAAACAAATTAACGACGGGGTGGTTCTAACAAAACATTTTTATTGACAAAATAGTCAAATGGGAGCGTCTTATTTGTGTAGAGCAGAGCAGAGCCAGCCAGAGCTGTAGAAGCTCACAGACTTACACACAAATCCATAAAAATAAAAAAGAGAAAGAACAACGAACACAGAACCATATTCATATTTACACATTCATGGGCGGACATTGTTCGAAACGATAACTGAATAAATGAATGAATGAATGAACGACAGACATTTGGAGATACTAATGAATGAACATGAATGAACAATGCACATATACACACACACACATACACAACAATGTTGGCACACCGCAACGAATTAGGAAGTTCTATGACCCACCAAAACAACCGGCCATCCGTTTATTTGTCTTGTGGGGGGTTTCGGTTGTTGCTGTTGTTTGTTGGCTATCATCATCATCATCACCATCACCACCGATGACGTTGACACACCAGCGAGCGGTCTTTTCCTACCAATTAACAATTTGTTTAATAATTTTCGTTATAATTTATGTTCTAGCTGTTTTAGCACTGCTATTCATTCCATCCACGTGCCAGCCAAGGTTTTGAGCTGTTTTTGTTGTTGTAGTTGCTGTTAATTTTCCTGTTCTTTGTGAGTGTGTGTGCGTGTGCGTGTAAGTGTGAAACGGTGGGGGGTGTGCTAGCATTGTAATTTATTTATGGCATACGAAAAAAAACAACAATTTCTATACACAAAGGAATAATTCAACCTTAAAGTATTGAGACTTTCAGTAGGGGATTTCTGCTGGAAATAGAGGAAAATGAGCAGAAAATATTCTCCAAAAACCCCATGATTGTTTGCCGTGATGTCCTTAAAAAATGTTCTTGTAAAATCCACGATTTTTGAGCATGAAGTCCTTTTGATACATAATAAGAGATGAATGGGGAGAAAATGTCTTGTGTAAATTTGAGAAAAAAGTTATTCGTTATGGAATTCAGGCGAGATAGTATGATTTCTTTATATTCAGCTTTCGCCAGAGCACTCCAGCATTTAAATGTGAATAAATCTTTTGTGCCTCGTACCATCGATCGTTACCGTGATACTGCTAGCGTAGCCCGACGTCAAGGAAATGGACGGAAGAAAACAGCATCATCAGCAGAAATGGTTCGAAAAGTAAAGAAGCGACTTGATCGAAATCCGCGTAGCAGTGGCCGAAAATGGCTGAACACATTGCAATGTTCCATTCGGCAAATATTGAAAAATGAGATCGGTGTAAAGCCATTGAAATTCCTAAAAGTGCAAGAACTTACACCGTAACAGAAAGAAAATAGGCTCAAAAGAGCTAAAGAGTTGCATCGCTTGGCCGTATGTTGTGAACTGCCGAATTTAGGTTTCTTCGACGAGAGAAAAAATTCGTTGTCCAGCAGTTTTTCAACAAACAAAATTATTGTGTTTACTTGCCAAAGAGGTCATCTGAAAATTTGCACCTTCGGTTGGCCACCAGAACTCAAGCGCCGGCCATTGTGATGGTGTAGGCCGCCATAGCAGCCGATGGTCGCTCTCCGCTCGTATTAATCGACCGTGGCGTCAGAATAAATGCCGAATATTATCGCGAAAATATTCTGGAGGTTGTATTAAAGCCTTGGGCACGCAAACATTTGGCCGCAGACCTTGGAACGCGCCACCCAAGAATGGTTTCAAAATGAGGTTCCTCGCTTCATTCCCAGCGCATAATGGCCACTAAAATCTCCGGATACCAAACCGTTGGACTATTGTGTCTGGAGTATTTTGGAAAGCAAGGTTAGCACAAAAAAGTACCAAAGTGTCGATCAGCGCAGAGCAACATTCGGGCAGCGTGTGACGGCTTCATTGGCCGTTTGAAGCCATAATTCGTGCCAAAGGTGACCAATTCGACCAAATCTAAACATATTCTAGAATTGGATGCTTTTTCCAACATTTCTTGCTTTCATTCAATAAAATTAAAAAAAAACAATGTAAACATTATGGCATTTGACTTTGTTGCAGTTTTTTTTTATCTCACCATGTATTTTTGGGTGTTGGCATGGCAATAATCGTGAATTTTTAAAGAATATTTTTGTGAGTTTTCATTTTTAAAGTGGAGTTTTATTAAGAATAGTTTTGGAAGCTTGTTCTTGATCCCAGATTATTTTATTATCAATTTTATGCAGTCATAGATTTTTAAAGAATATTTTGGTGTGATTGTACAGCTATAATAGTTGGTGTTTTCAAAAACAATTTTTCCAACTCTTGCCATTATAATAAATTTTTAAAAGAATATTTTTAGGAGCTTGCCGATCTATAAAACTAATTCAGGGCCATAATCGTCCATATTTTAAGAATATTTGTAGGAGCTTGCATACTTACTGTGGATTTTTTAAATAATTATTTTCTAACTCGCTCATGTCTAAAATCGTGGATTATTAAATGATAATTTTCTACATGTCCATAATCGTCAATTTTTAAGAGGGTAATTTAGGGATTTTAAGAGCTACAAACGTTAATTTTTAAAAATACTTTTAGATATTTTGCATAATCATTTTGGATTTTTAAAGTAAATTGGAGTCCTGCGGAGCTATAATCGTGAATTTTTTGGTGAATATTTTAGGGAGGTTGGAGAGCTACAATCGTGGATTGTAAAGAAAGTCCTGTTATGGAAATATTTTAGGAAATTGCAAAGCTCTATAGAACTCATTCAGGGCCATAATCGTCCATATTTTAAGAATATTTGTAGGAGCTTGCATACTTACCGTGGATTTTTTAAATAATTATTTTCTAACTCGCTCATGTCTATAATCGTGGATTATTAAATGATAATTTTCTACATTTCTATAATCGTCAATTTTTGAGAGAATATTTTAGGGATTTTAAGAGCTACAATCGTTAATTTTTAAAAATACTTTTAGATATTTTGCATAATCATTTTGGATTTTTAAAGAAAATTGGAGTCCTGCGGAGCTATAATCGTGATTTTTTGGTGAATATTTTAGGGAGATTGGAGAGCTACAATCGTGGATTGTTAAAGAAAGTCCTGCGATGGAAAACTACAGATCTATTATAGTGGATGGATATTTTAGGAAATTGCAGAGCTTTAACCGTAATTTTAAAGAAAATATTTTGGAGCTCTTTCACAGTTTACTATTATCGATTGTTCGACAGGGAAGATCGAACCATGGTCTAAAACTGTTATTTTGATGGGGCACATTTTGACAATATCAAATAATGTAAAACTCTATTGAATGAGAGTATCAAAATGGTGCCGCTTGCAAAATTGAGACCTGCCTTGCTTAAATGGAATGAAAACATTTGTAAAGCTCATGAAACTCCATTATTTACACATTTTCCAGTTGTAATTCGAATAATTGCTGATTCAATTCATAAAATTTCATTTGTAATTTAGGAATTCCATTATTTAGTTGTAAGTTATTTCGGTTGTATATCGTATTTTTTAAATTTTTTTTCTAAGATTTATAAATGGAATAATTCGAATTAAAGCTGGAATAATTCGAATTACAACCCGAATAATTCGAATTTCAATTAGAATTCTGAAAATTTTTTTCTTCCATTTTTTAATGGAACACTTCGAATTACAGTTGGAATAATTTGAATTACAATTGGAATTTTCGAATTACTCGTAGAATTCGAATGATTCGAATTTCAAATTACAGTTTGCAAATGTTTCGAATTACATCTGCCCAATCGCTATCAACAAAATCCAATCTAATCCAGCAATCATCCAGCAACCAAAGTCCATATCGGCTGGCACTTTAATTTCACATCATAATTTCATTGTAACAATTGACAACTTTGTAATTAAAATGTCATTTAAGTATGGACGCAAATAATGTCGTCGTATACCGTTTAGTATTCATCAAGTGTAGTAAACACGCTTAAATGGAACTAATTATCAGCGTTTATCGTCAGAGGCCACTGCAACTGGAAGCCGTTGCAGCAACACTATTCCCACCCACCAACGCCACCACCACCAGCCATCATCCACAGCTAATGGGAATAGAAATTGAATTTCATTTTGTAGAAATTATTATCACTTTGTCATCATTGCCAGCATCGTTGGCTGTGCCATTTGCCTAAGGGGCAATATGGACAAAAAATAAAAAAAACAAAAAACAATGTCTCGGAAAACACTACAATTTCCATTTGCGCTTTACCTACCGCATCGATCGATAAATGATGTTATTGATAATGACTCTGGTGATGGATGGATGGAGGAATGAATGAATAGTTGACTACATGAAATGTAGTGGGGCGGGTGAGCTTACTCAGAGGTGTGTGGGAGATGACTGGCAATTGCTCTGTACTCAGCTATTGTTGTAAATTGCTTTGAATATGTACTTAATTTAAATGGCCGATCGATCGGCCGTCAGCCAAAGCAGCCAACCATTAAAACAATTTTCACTCGATTCAATGGACCCGATTGGAAGAGGATAGGAAGGAGAATAGTTACCACACCTACAGCTACCTCTCTCTCTCTTCTATTGTTTAACTCCTCCAATTTCAGAGCAACACCCTGCCATCTGGCCATTTGATGGCCTATTCCAACACACACACTTCTAACACACTCATACACACATACAAGGATATTAGAGATGCATTGACTGACTGGCTTATTGAATTTTATCGACCACCCACGGTGTAGAATTGCAACGACCCGCAATGCAATGCCTTGCCATACCATGCCATACGATGCGATGCCTTTCACGCCTTCGATGACGCTAAAAGGCTTTTAGCTTTATTCAATGTTTACAAGTCAGTGAATGTTTTTGCTGTTGCTGCTCCCCATCGACCACCTCGCCTTCGCTACTATTTTTTTTTTATTGCTGACAAGTGGTCGTACGACATTTAAGTTTGATGATGGACCAACCCGTCTAACACTTTAATAACATTTTACTGACAAGCCACTGGATACGTTAATAGTTTAGAAAGAAAAACAAAACATACATAACATGGCTTGAAAATGTGACCGATTTTCTTTTTCCATGGACATTGATGGACAGAAAAGGGCATGGCAACATGGATGGAAAACAAATTTTCAAACAATCCATAAAGTCGATATCTATACGAAATCGAAAAGTACTTTCCCATGGATGTTTCCCAGCTCCGTCAGGGGTAAAATCGGAGAAGAGCTTGTCGAGCTAAATTTTTGGAATATATTTGGGAACTTGCAGTGCCATAATCATGGATGATGTCAAGAATATTTTTGACTATTTGCAGAACCATAATCGTGGATTTTTAAAATAATATTTTTGAGAACTTGCAGAACCATAATAAGGATTTTGAGAATATTTTGACAACTTGTAGAGCCATAATCATGGATTTTTATAAAAAATAGTTTTGAGAAAATTTTAACAAGTTATAGAGTCATTTTCATGGACTTGTAAAACAATATTTTTGAGAATTTGCAGAGCCATAATCGTGGATTTTTTTAAGGATATTTTTGAGGACTTGCAGCACCAAAGCCGTGGATTTTTAAAAGAATATTTTTGAGAACTGACAGAGCCATAATTGTGGAATGTTTCAATGAATAGATTTCAAAAATATCAGAGCAATAATCATGGATTTTTCAAACAGAAATAAATTTCAAAAATATCAGAGCAATAATCGTGGATTTTTCAAAGAATAGATTTCAAAAATATCAGAGCAATAATCGTGGATTTTTCAAAAAAAAAAAAATAGTTCTCAAAATTTGTAGAGCCATAATCGTGGATTTTTCATAGAATAGTCTTTAAAATGTCCATAGCCATAATCGTGGATCAAATAATAGTCTTCAAAAATTTCAGAGCCATAATCGTGGATTTTTCATAGAATAGTCTTCAAAATGTCCATAGCCATAATCGTGGATCAAATAATAGTCTTCAAAATGTCCATAGCCATAATCGTGGATCAAAGAATAGTCTTCAAAATGTCCATAGTTATAGTCGTGGATCAAAGAATAGTCTTTAAAAATTTCAGAGCCATAATCGTGGATTAAAGAATAGTCTTCAAAAATTTCAGAGCCATAAACGTGGATCAAAGAATAGTCTTCAACAATTTCTGAGACATAATTTAAAGAATATTTTTGAGACTTGGAAGATCCATAACCGTGCTTTTTTGAAGAATACTTTGAGAACTTGCACAGCTATAATTGGAGATTTTTAAAGAATATTTTTAGAAATAGAAGAGCTATAATCGAGGGCTTTCTAAGAATATTTTCAAGCAATTTTAGGGGAATTATAGTGATTTTTTAGAGAATATTTTTTTAGAATATGCAGACCCATAATCATATTTCATTGTGGATTTTTTAAAGAATATTTTCGAGAACTTGCAGTCCCATAATCGAGATTTTTTTTCTACAGAGGGTATATATCATTTGATACGGTCAAAACGTGCCTCATCGAAATAACGGTTCTATGGTCTAAAACCGCCTCTTTGGACCAAATCCGTTTCAGGACATTTCAAGTCGATCTAGCGATGTCCATCCGTTCATCTGTATGTCTGTCTGGCTGGTGCGCACGGTATTTCTCGAAAGGAGTATCCGATTTGATCCAAACTTGGAACATCGTAATATTATTGTCAAACTTAGATCGAGTTCGGAGATGGGCAATATCGGTCCACTCCTGGTACCTCCCCCAAAAAATGTCAACATTTTCAAAGAATATAATTTAATGCACAAAAAGAGAAAGGATAATCCGGTTTTGCTCCAACTTTGCAAATCTTAAAATTGGCATTAGTGCTAGATGAGGTGCGAAAATGGACAACGTCGGTCTACTCCATCAAGTACCTCCCTCACAAAGCGTCAACATTTTGAATACTTATAACTCTTATAAAATGTACGATTGTCTTCAAATTGCACACATCACAATATTTTTATGGACCCAAGGTTGGATGTGAATATGGAATATATTAGTCCCCTCCATCTGGTACCTCCCCCACAAAGGGTCAATATTTTGAACATTTATGAAGCTCATAAAAGACGAAAATTTATTTAGGTTCGATACAAAATGGACAATATCGGTCAATTCCTTCGGAACCTACTCCATAGACGGTCAACAGTTTTGAATAATCATAACAGAATTAAAAATATATTGAAATAATCGAACATTGGGTGAGGGTATACATCTGTCGGCAAAACCGACTGATGCCTTTTAATTTGTTTTAATCACTATCAGAACTATAATTATGCGTTTATTTAAGTTTTTTCAGAGCACTAATCCTGAATTTCCAAAATATTTTTAAATATTAAAATATATTTAGATATGATTTTTTCCTCTGTCATTAGAAATGCCATTCTATTTTCAGAATCCTTCCAACATTTATTGAATCTAACCCAAATCTATCACCACATAGCTATGGAATCCTCATTTTATCTTTACGCAATCTCTTGTATATCCTAATGGGTTCGATTAGCACCACTTACATTTTCTTTCCAAAAAGATACTCTAAGTCATAGCGATATCACCGCAATACGAATGATAACGGACGGATGCATACATTGTCGTGGTGACAAGTGTGACAGCCAAGAATGGGTCACTTAATGAAAGATGCACTTCGTCGCAGCAGCAAATGGGTGGCGTATTTCAACTTTGTTGCAGTAAATGTTGATGCAAACAAACATTTGTCATTCAGTGTCAAGTCAAGTGGTGGTGGTGGTCAGTTAAGAGCTGTCCTGTCATTGATTTGTGGTGCTGAGTGAGGTAAATTGTGAAATGAAATTATCGCACAGGCACCATCATCTTCGGCGTTGTTCGACAGACGGGCAGGCAAGCAAGCTTTTGTGGGGGAACTTGTTTAGTGAATAGTTTAGATTAAAAGGACGCTCTTGAATCTCGAGAGGATGTTTCGTGTTTGTTAATAAGTGTATACATGTAAATTCCGATTTTTACCCACTAAGTATGCGATGTGCTATCGCCAAACCATTGCTGTGTTACATTTTCGACCAGTTTACTTGTCAAGACAATTTTCTGCACAAACAATTTTCTGTCTTTGGCTGTAGTATCCATTATTTGGTGTTAGAAGACCAAATTTGAAATATTTCCGTTGAATAATGTCGGGAGGTACCGTTATATGGGGGCTAAACGAAGACTTGGACCAGCACAGACAATTTTCCTTCATAGGCTGTAGTATTCATTACGAACTTCAAACACCAAAATTCCATTGAATAATGTCGCTAAAATCATCAAAATACCGAATTTCGGGAGGTGCAGTTATATGGGGGCCATACGAAGACGTGGACTTATAAAGAAAATGTTCTGTCTTAGCTGTACTATCCATTGCGAACTTTAAATATCAAATTTGAAACATTTCCGGTGAATAATGTCGCATATATCATCAAAATGCCGCAAAAAGAGAGAGGTACCATTATATGGGGGCTATAATAAAACGATGACTTATTTTCAATACCAAAAGTCCTGCAAACATAATACACATTTGAGTAAAATTATCAACCTACTTCATTTCGTTGGAAAGCTAGAGTGATTTCGACAGACGGACAGACATCGCTAAATCGACATAAAATTTTATGCTGATCAAGAATATATATACTTTGTGGGGTCTAAAATGTATATTTCGAGGTGTTACAAACGGAATGACAAACTTAATATACCCTCCATACTATGGTGGACGGTATAAAAACATACAAACATATCTCCATACATAGATATTTTCCTTTGGTAAATATTTATTTAAAAAACAACAACAACAAATGCTTTCCCTGACTACTGGTGATAATGGAAGAATTCCAGTGGCTGTGGCATCAGTTAAAACCGAGACTGCCAAAACGCAAAGGTTGATGTTTTTGTTACTTTTCTTGTTGTTAAGTGAAGAGGGTGGAGTGAGTGGTTGGTGAGTGGCGCACTTAAGATGACGATGACAAATAGAGATTAGAATAACCGAGAACGCTGAAGATTAGAACATAATAGCCAAGATATATACTTTCCGCCGTTCGCGGAAGCATAGCTGAGTGCTACCGGACGCGTCCACGGGTTGCGGATAGTGGGACACCCGGTAGATATATCGGGTAGCTGCGAATCAAATAAGCAGTCGCGGACAGCTCAGCGGTTTCTAGGGGGAGAGTCTCGGACTAAATACCCGAGTGCCCGTGATCCCTGGTCTCGACGAGGCGGCACTGGCGCCCCTAAACTATCCAGTCAACGGCCTGGTCCACCGTAACGGACCCCCTAATGCTGGGGTGTTACGTAAACCGTGCCCATCAGTATTCCAAGGTTTGCAGTCAGGGTACCGACTGTATTAGAACGGTTGCCTCGTCGATACCTGGGCGCCTCGACGAGTAACAGGCTTAGCTGCCAAGTCCTTACCATGATATGGAGGCTATGTCATGGCGGACCTCGTCACCTCCAATGTCCCGATAACCTATGGAGAAAATAATTAAACAAAAAGCAACAACAAAAACACAAACACTAACCGACAACCAATCAACCACCTCTTCGGAGGTGTCGACCCAGGACATGGCCATGGACAAGATTTTAACTTCGGGCGGGGACGTGACTCTGGAAACGTACAGAGACGTAGTATGTGAAAGCATACAGCGACAGAGTGAACAGCTGTCCGCCCTTCTAGAGAAGACCACTCTAAGACTCAGCCAAGAGAGTGTGCCCTCCGGTTTTGGGAATGACTCACCCCTCTCCGATGAGGAACTTGACGTCACCGTCATACCCTCATCTTTGAGGGGTGAGACAGCTACAAAAACTATAGAGAGCACTCAATCTGCTGCCATGGGGGGGTCAACTCCTGTGGAAGGGGTTACATCGGTATCTACCGATGCGACCAACCTCCGGATCGAGGATGGCGTCGTGGAAAGGGACACTGAAGTTCCAACCAACCGCGATGCCTCCGGATCGAAGGAGGTAAAAATAAGGAAGGGTTACAAAAGGTCGGTGAGGTACTGTAAGAGCTTCATCGGTCGCGAACCCTTACAAATTACAGAGAGGGAAAAAGCCCTGATTAGGGTGAACATGAAGGCCATAAGGAAGTTCGAGAAGAACCATCCGGAAGTGCCTAAATGTACACTCGAAAAGGACCTTGCCTCTCTCTTTACAGCCCCCACTAACAAGGTAAATCCGTCTGAGGATAAGCCAACTAGTGGGGCTGGGGTGAAGGGCAACACCTCTCCCGGCGGTGGAAAGACAGCTTCGGCTGTTGCACCACCAACGGAATCAAGTGTAGCCCCCACCACTTCTAACTCAGGAAAACGGAGGAACAAAAGGAAGGACGCCCCTAACGGAAATTCTGCCCCAGTGGAACCAAAGGAGGCCAAATCCTCTTCTCGGGTAACGATGAAGAGAGGACGGTCAACGGAGGAACCACATCCCGAGGCAAAGAAACCGTTAACGGGCAAACCTCCTCCTCCGCCAACTGCGGCTTCTACGCCAGCAACTGTAGCTGGTAGGGAGGTTGTGGCAAGGCCGGTGCAAGCAGCCTTAGTGGACCCTAGGTCTGCTAATGCGAAGCCTGCAACCACCAACCCACAACCTTCAAGCCAGCCATCAAGAAAGAGAAAACACTCCCAAACCCTGTACCCGGACAATCTCCGTGTAGCGGTCATCGACCGAGCTGAGCCGGAAGGCAAAATCAGTGAAAGTCGGTGGCTTCTCATTGAGGACCGTCTGAGGGAACAGGTTTTCCTGGGGGAGGATCCTTCCAAGTTACAGTTTGGCAGTGCAACCGTCTACAAGGGAGTGAAGGTCATCTGCTGCGAAAATGAGGAGTCAAAGAACTTCCTCGTGACCGCAGTAGCTGGCCTTCAGGAACTTTGGGATGGAAGTGCACTTGCTGCTGTATCCCTGAAGGATATCCCCTGTAGGAGGATTTTAACAGCATGGGTGCCGCCGCCCTCTGTGGATCCGGCACGCGTGCTGATAATATTGGGGAAGCAGAATCCCAATCTCTGCACGGACGGCTGGCGCTTAGTTGGCTCAAGTACGGAGGGAGGGGGCCTGGTCATAAAGGTCTCTGTTGATACTGCTGGCCAGGAATACCTTCAGGCTCGTGGAGGGAAGTTGCACTTCGGCACAGGATGGATTCGGTTCCGTCTAACGCCGTCGTCGCAGTAGGAGAAACGAAGCCACAGCTGCTTAGCATTGTGCAGATTAACCTGCATCACTGCAAGGCAGCTGGGGCTGAGCTTCTCCTATCCCTCTCCAAGCTTGAAGTTGACATAGCCCTGGTCCAGGAACCTTATATTTTTAAGAATAAGGTAACTGGGCTAGGGAGTGAGCGGTACATCACCTATGCCACCTCCAATGGGGAAAAGGTTAGAACGTGTATCGTCGCAAAGAAAAACTTAAACTTAATCTTCCTTAACAATTTCAGCGGAGGAGACGCCACGGCGGTCAGACTGGAGACTAGGACGGGCAAAACACTATTCCTCGTCTCCCTGTACCTTCCCTTCGAGCACCCCGACCCACCAGGCCAAGTGGTAGAGGAGCTGGTCTCAGTACTGGGTGGAAAAGGCGGACTCATCATTGGATGTGATGCAAACGCTCACCACTCTCAATGGGGCAGTAGTAACACCAATGCCAGAGGTGAGTACATTTTTGATTTTATCTTATCTCATAATCTCAAAATCTGTAACCGGGGAAAGGAGGCGACTTTTTGTATTAAGAATAGAGAGGAGGTCATAGATCTCACTCTCACTAACATGGATGAATCACTTATACTGAACTGGAAAGTTTCGACTGAGTGTTCCTTCTCGGATCACCGGAAAATAACATTCCAAATTTCGGTAGAGGGATTGAATCAAAAACCGCATAGGAACCCGAGAAGGGCTCGATGGAATCAATTTGCGGAGCATACCGCACGGATGCTTAAGTCCACTGGTGATTTTCCAGTGGCCTCTGCATCGGATGTGGACGACTCCGTCAAGTTGTTAACAGAGATCCTGATCGGCAGCTATGAAAGAGCCTGTCCGCTAACCTTCCCGGGTAAAAGGCACCAGCCTGTCTGGTGGTCGAAAGACCTAGCTCAGCTCAGGAAGACTAGCAGACGATTATACAATAAGGCCAACAAGACAAAACTGGGTACGGACTGGGAAGCTTATAAACTAGCCTTCAATAAGTACAACAGTGAGATCAAGAAGGCCAAGAGACGGTCTTGGGTGTGTTTCACCGAGTCCATAGATGATGTCAACGCAGCCTCCAGATTCCGTAGAGTACTTTCAAAGGACCCAAAATCCATTGGAAGTATAAAGCGGGCTGATGGTAGCTGGACTGACTCAGGTTTAGAGACTCTCAATCTATTAGCCAGTACTCACTTTCCGAACTGCTCTGATGCGGTATTTGACCGATTGGCAACACGGTCTAGTCAGCATAGTGGGACGGAAGATGTGAATCTGACTAATAGTATTGTTAACACCCCCAAGATTTTGTGGGCCATTAACTCATTCAAACCTTTTAAGTCACCGGGTCCAGATGGCATTATCCCCGCCATGCTACAGCATGCGTCGGCGGAGTTAATACCAGTCCTGGAGGTGATATTTAAGGCTTGTTTGCGTCTTTCTCACATCCCACTACTGTGGAGGGAAGTTACAGTCACTTACATTCCCAAAGCTGGGAAGCCAAGTCATGTTCTTCCAAAAGACTACAGGCCTATTAGTCTCTCGTCGTTTCTATTGAAAACGCTAGAGAGATTAATAGACATAGAGATCAGATCTCTAATACCCCTGACCTCTTTAAGCACTGCTCAGCACGCCTATATGAAAGGCAAATCTGTTGAGTCAGCGCAGCACGACGTCGTGGGTTATATAGAGAAGAACCTGAACAGCTCATGTTTCACGTTGGCGGCCTTCCTCGATATCGAGGGGGCCTTCAATAATGTTACATTAGAGGCAATTCACAGTTCTCTCGAAAGACTTAGTGTGCCACCACTTCTCGTCGACTGGATTGATGTTATGCTCAGCAGCAGAATCATCAACTCTAGCATCGGGGAGTGCTCTGTTAGGAAAACGGTCACTAGGGGTACTCCACAAGGAGGCGTTTTGTCACCACTGCTTTGGCTTCTGGTGATAAATAACATTCTACTTGATCTGGAACACAGCGGAACAAAGGTCGTGGCTTACGCCGACGATGTGGTCCTGCTGATTGCTGGGAGATTTCCGCAAACTATTACAGATCTTATGCAGGGAGCTCTGGTTAAACTCTCCAGATGGGCGCGCTGCAATGGTTTAGGCGTGAACCCATCTAAAACTGAGCTCGTACTTTTTACAAGGAGGCGGAAAATACCCGTCCTCTCTCTCCCAATGCTGGATGGTGTAACTCTAAGCCTTTCTTCGGAAGCAAAATATCTCGGTACCATTCTAGACCAGAAGTTAAGCTGGAAAAGGAATATCGAGGAGCGAGCGAAAAAGGGCTTAATTGCACTTTATTCCTGCAAGAACTCCATAGGAAAGAGTTGGGGGCTTAAACCCCATATTATCCGATGGATATATGAGTCAGTCGTCCGACCAATCCTAACCTATGGCGGACTTGTGTGGTGGCATTCCCTACGGAAAACCACCTTCAGCAAGAATATTGACAAAGTACAAAGAGTCGCATCGCTACTAATTACAGGAGCGGTCAGGAGCACGCCACAATCCGCTCTAGACACCCTACTCAATTTAAAGCCTTTAGGCTTATTTGTAGAGGAACTAGCTGCTAGGTGTGCCCTGCGACTCAACGAATTGGGACAATGGCGGAGTCAACCCTTCGGGCACTCTGTCATTCTTAAGTATGTGGAAAACGTAAGTAATCAGGCTATAGCTAGTGACTATATACTCCCTAGGCTCAGCTTTGATCTACTTGACATCCGTATACCAAACAGGGATATCTGGTCCCGTGGCACTCCACCTTTCGACGGTATAGCGGTCTATACTGATGGTTCAAAGATGGAAAGTGGAACGGGTGCTGGAGTCTACTGTGAAAGCCTAAGTATCCGAAGATCCTTCAAGCTAAACAGCGATTGCAGCGTTTTTCAGGCAGAAATTTTTGCTGTCAGAATGGCCATAGAACTGTTGAATAATAGAATTAACGAACGGGATGGACCGGTGACTATATATGTCGATAGTCAAGCGGCCCTAAAAGCTCTAAATTCTTTCACAATCAAGTCTATGACTGTTCTGGAGTGCAAGAATGCCCTGGAAAAGTTTAAGTCAGCTGTCAAGCTCTGTTGGGTCCCTGGGCACTGCAACATATCTGGCAATGAATCTGCCGATGAATTGGCCAGACGCGGATCTGAGTCAGTAGATCTAGAGATCGAGAGCTCAGTGAAGCCACCTTTATGCCACTTCTTTCAAGTTTTGCATAAACACTATCTTGGAAGATTTCAACAGAACTGGCTATCTGGAAGGGGATGCAACATCTCCAAAAAGATTTGGCCGGTGAACTCCGAACGGAGATCACGGTCACTCTTGTCCATGACGAAGTTGGACTTGAAGCTTGTGGTGGGCCTAATTACAGGTCATTGCAACATAAAGGCCATGACTTCAAAATGGGGGGGTGACGACACTGAATACTGCAGGCTATGTCAGGACGAGGAAGAAACAGAAACGGTGGAACACTTACTCTGTCATTGTCCTACCCTCATCGGAGTAAGACATAGGCTTCTGGGTAAGCACTTACTGCCTGACCTGTCATACCTCTCCGAAACAGAACCAGCAGTCATTCTTCAATTAGCCAGAAGACTAAAATGGCTAAGGACGACACGTTGATTACACCGTGGACGCAAACCCACTAGCTTCTCTAATTCTTCTAAATCCTATATTCTATAACTATCTTTCTTATCTCACTTCCACTTCTTTCTAGACTAGGATGATCACAATGGGCCAATAGGTCTCCGAGTGGAGTGGTTGTTGTTTTTACGCAACCACACATCCTTTAACCTAACCTAACCTTGTTGTATTTGGTGAAGGAATGATAACATCGCCCATGGGGTATGCGGTATAATGCGGATAAAGGTATTTCATTTGAAATTCTCTGGGAATTTAGCCTTTTTTTTTTGTTTAAATTCCAGGAGATTTTTACTTCCACTATAAATGGCTTATGCGATTTGGCTAAGGAAACCGATTAAATCATAAAGAAAAGGTTGAAAATTGTTTTAAATGTATAAATGATTAAAGTAAATAAAAAGATGGAGTTTATAATTAGTTAAGTGTGACGGTGCGTCATTTTAGTGTCAGGTAAGGATTAGCATTTCTCAGAGAGTGAGAAATTTCAGATGAAACCAAATTAGGCATTTTGTGAAACGTCAAATAACAACTTGAGGTATGGTTTCCTGTCTTCCAAACGAAGATAATTTACTTTGGGTGTTGGTATGGTACTTTTATTAAGAGTAAGCTAACATTTTAAACCAACTGGTAATGAAAGAGGTAGTTTGTTTATATTACCATTCAATGGGTTTTTCGGTTCATAGAAGAATGTAATGCGATGATTTAAACTAAAGCTACATAATTCACATATTTTCGTCTTTTGTTTAATGATCTGAGAGTTTCGCGCTTATATCTTCATACACATACATCTGCTTATTTGTTCCTCTTTTATTATTTTCGCATTTTATTCTCACTACTATTCACTTTTTATCTTCAGCAATTTTTGCACTTTTGCCAAGAAATTATTGTAATTTGCTTTTCCTTCACAACTCCCTCAATAATGGTCATTCAAGTTGATCAACCTTGACCTAATGCGAAATTTAATATCAAGTACATATCGGTCATATGAGATAGGCACCTATCAACAAGCAATCTCTAATGAAACTTGGTTTATCAATAATGCATCACACAAAAAAGAACAACAATAATAACACATTTATTGCTACACTTCTTTGGTTGTTTGTTTTGTTATTTTTATTATTATCATTATTGCTTCTTTCAATTTTATACTGGTGCTCAGCACAAAAATTCAACCGGTATGTGTGTGTGTGTTTGGTGAGTAGAGTATCACCTACCATTTATTGTGAGAACAAAAATAAAGAGACGCAATAAAATAGGGCCATACAATGTAAACAAAAAAAAAAAAAAAAACAGCAACAAAAACTGTAAACCAGTTAATTGTGGGTGTGTTCAAAAGAGGTGCACTCATTAAAGGGAGCATTAAATGCTCACACTATACCACATAATACCGCTGTAATGAGAGCAAGCAAGAGAAGTACAGAGTTATTGATTTAATGAATTTTCAAATGACTTATTTGTTTTTATTCCAGGGAGCAAATTTATTTTTTTTTATTTCTAGCTGAGCACTAATGTCTTAAGCCTCAATCCCTAGGGCTGGAGTGGGCAGGATGATGTTGCAAATCTTGACGGCATAGGGAGAAAGGTAGTCAAATATTCAGTGTATGACGTGATAGTCGTCACTACTTTAGCGGTGCTCAAGAACAAAAGCTCGCTCACCAGTCAATTTCTCTTTGCTTTTAGAAATTGTCAAGAAATCAGTGTTAAAACATTATTTTTCCTTATTTGTTAATTACATTACTTAATCAATCAATACTTCTGGACCAAATTTAAAATTAAATTGAAATTAATCATAGAATACAAAGAAAACAAAATATTAATTTTCTCTTAAATGTTCTCTTTTGAGGACTTAAATTGCATTTTAAACAGAATAATGAACATATAAAATTGTCGACAACTTGAATATATTGACCTTAGGAGAACGTATCGTATTACAGGTTGGGATGATATGTTTAAGACATTAAAATTTATACGTTTTTAATCTGAATCAAACTATCCCTTAATACTTCATATTAAATAAAAATGAAGCCATTTTACCGAAATCGCTGCAAAATGCCTTAATAGTACACTATAAAAAGACAATCTGGGGTATAAGAAATTCCAAGACTAAACTTTTTAAGGCCCTTAGTACAAAACTTTAATCATACAATGTTTTGAGCTATATTTCATAGAATTTAATATAGCTTTGGATTACTTCAAAGATTACTGGTATAAAAAAATGGGTCACGTTGGCAAACAATTTGTATAAAGTCCACATAAAGGTAAACTCCGATTTCAAGAATTTTTTCTTCAAATTCCGCCAAACTTTGGTATTTTGAGTTCTTAATATATTGAAACCCTTTTTGTCTCGGTTGAGGGTTAAAATGGACAACTAAAATAATTGTCAAATTATAAGTAGTATTTTCGAATACTTTTATTATCACAATCCGAAAATTTTAACAAATTTTAACTTGGCCTTACTTTCATAATCTACTATGATTTTCCTGTATTTTTATAACCTACACCACAAGGAGGTAATATTATTATGTCTTTGTGCATTTTTTTTTTGTAACAGGCAAAAGGAAACGAGATAGACCTACAGTTCCTTTTGATGATCTGCATAGAATCAAATTCTGAGTCGAGTTATGCATGTCCGTCCGTCTGTCTGTCAATGTATTTTTGTAAACAAAGGTCGCATTTAGGATGAACTCAATAGACGAATAGGTCACCGAGTGGTGACCTTTAACCTAACCTAACAGGCCACATTTATTGCTGCTGTCATTTCTAAGCCACTTGCCCGACAGCTGTTAAAATTATTCCAGTGACAGCTGATTATATTGTTTACAAGCGTACAAAAGCATTTCGGTGAGGATTTTCCAGAAAAAAAAAGTTATTCGTGATGGAATTCAAGCGTCATAGTGTGATTTCTTTGGCCGAAAGTGGTTAACTGCCGAATTTGGTTTTCTCCGATGTATTAAAGCCTTGGGCACGCAAACATTTTGGCCGCAGACCGTGGACATACCAACAGGACTCAGCACCATTGCATTCAGCACGCGCCACCCAAGAATGGTTGCAAAATGAGGTTCCTCGCTTCATTTCCAGCGCACAATTTCCACCAAAATCTCCGGATACCGGCTACCAATCCGTTGCACTATTGTGTCTGGAGTATTTTGGAAAGCAAGGTACCGCAGATACCAAAAATAGCAAAATACCGCAGAGCAACGTTCGGGCAGCGTGTGACTGTTTTATTGGCCATTTGAAGGCTATAATTCGTGCCAAAGGTGACCAATTCGAACAAATCTAAACTTATTATAAAATTTGATGCTATTTCCCACATTTTTTTGCTTTCATGCAATAAAATTAAAAAAAAGTAAAAATAATGGCTTTTGACTTTGTTGCAGTTTTTTATCTCACCCTGTATTAGTTCCTTTGGACTTTTAATTATTACTATAATTATAGTTGTTATGATTTAATTCTCACAAATTTCCCTTAAAGACTTTTATTTGCTATGTAAAACTCTACTAAATATGCAAAGTGGTGAAGGTATCATAAAGTCGGCCCGCCCTGATACAATATTTCCAATGGCCTTTGGTGGGTGTCAGTCTCCAAAAAAGAACAGAGATTTGACTTTTAAATGACAGATGTGGGCAGCCTTTGTCCGAAATTTTACAAAGCGGCTATGCGAGGCACTAATTGTAAGCAGGCAAATACCTAATATCATTTGAAATGACTTTTGGTTAGTTTCAGACCTTCAAACTCGTTTAAAGCATGTAAATCTATAATATCATTCGAAATATTTGCTATGATCTTTGGTGGATAACCGGGATATTATAGACTTGATTTTTAAATGATAGAAATGGACGGCTTCTGACTATAGTTTTACTAAAATACAGGGTTGCCCATATTCGACGGACCCATGACTCTTTGGGCCCATTCCAATCGACGAGGCTTGTCCGCAGGCAACATTCTTTGCGTCAATTGAATTTTGTACGGGAACAAATGCAAATCAATGCGAATAGTCCGTTGTAAAGTGGACCGAGCCATGCCCAACTGCTGAGAACGGCGTTTTTGGGATGTTCTTGGGGACCTCTCAACACTTGCTCGCACGGCAGCGATATTCTCGGCCGATCGCCTTGGTCGACTTTTATATGGCCTCTTCGGATTAGAAAGAGCCTTACCAGTCGAAAATGGTGTTCTTAGAAGGCGCACTTCTCATATTTTCTAAGCACGTTGAGTTTTCGAAATTGACTTCTTCTGTTGAATGTAAATTTCAACTATTTCAGAGCGCTCGCGTGGCGTGTTTTGGTTCATGGTAAAAATCTGCTTGGACTGACGCTTCAAACGCGGTATGTCATTAAGCGATATAACATCTCTGTCAAAAGTTATGGCGCACAAATTGTATGTATAACCCTAGTTGCGTTCTATATATTTTTGCAGCTGCTGGGACAATGAACTGTCAAACCAATTTTGGAATTGAAAATGTTGAATGAAAAATTATTTAAATTTGCAAAAATTTTTGAAAAACGCGAATTATAATAGCCTCCTTCTGACTTAGAATATGAAAACATATAAAAATCTACTTATATTTTAAAAAACATTTCAATTTTTTGACATATCAATGCTCCCAAGCGTTGATGCATCTATCTGTATACTTCTGCCATGCTATGACCATTGCTGGTTGACCGGCCTTCAACCGGAGTTAAATAAATAACTTTAACGTTTAGTAACTTAACGCCTGCCCATAACCATAATTTTACTAGAATCTAAAATATGAGAAATATTTAATTGTATTAATTTTACTCGTGATCTGTACATATTTACATCTGATTTTAAGGTATTTTAAACATCAAACATTCCTTCCTTATTAGTCATACCTTATGTACCCAAGTTTAATTGTCAAAGCTTCTTGAAAACGGCCACTTAACAGCCGGGGCAATATTTGCAAAACCGGTTTGGTAATGAAAAAAAAAATAACAGTGATCCTGCCTTCAAAATCCACTATTCTCTACATTTTCTTCTTATAAGAATGCACAAGAACTTGATGTCAAACAGGAATCTCCAATGCCAACATTTTTCGATTTCATGGTACACAATTTTGAGACCACCATTGGTTTTTTTTTAATTTTTCAAATAGCATTCTTTTTATAGACTCCCCATGTTTGAATCATGGATCCAATACTAAAAGGAAAAACAAATGTAAATACTCGCTATGAGTATACAGCCCTGTCGGGGCACTAGACAAGTACATTAACTTCTAACCGGTACCATGCAAAAGGGGTAGTAATCCAAAATCCTATTGGATTGCTCTTTATGGGTTTTTGTTAGCAGTTTCAAGTATTCCTTTCAAATACAGGGGGTGCTTTATGTAGAAGTAGAAGTTGAGCACTTGTCTGCAATGCAAATGAGAATTACTTTGTTAAGGGATAAAAAATATTTTTTACATTATTTACCAGCTAATAAATATGTATGTTTTTTTTAAAAATAAATTTACTTTTTTTGTTGGTGCCTCGATGCGCGTGATTATAATGCACGGGAGCACGTCGTAAATATATTTCTGCTGCAGTTGTGTTGTAATATTTACATTTCTTGTTGTTGGTGGCTGGCTGGCTGGTTGTCTGCTGTCGTCGTCGGCTTTTTTGCGATATTGCTGATTCTTCTTCTTTTTGATGTTATTATTATTTTTGCTCTGACCACTTTACACTTTTAGGTGATTTCTCTTGTGCTTGTTTTATTTCTTGTAATTTTGCTGAATTTTTGCTGTTGCTGTTATTATTTTTTTTTATATTTCACTATGTTTCCATCTATCACTTGTTTCTTATATGCCCTCACGGCGTTTTTTTTTCTTTTGGGTTGGTTGCCTCGTTTGTTTGCTCACTCACTCACACGCTCACTTTACAATCGACGACTGGCTACGGCAAACACACAAACACATGAACGCACACGTATACTTTGGTGCCGCACCACAGCAGTAGTAGCAGCAGCAGCAGCAAACATACAATAATGCAACAACAAACACCACCAATAAATATTCCAAAAGAAATGAAATTTACACAGGTGATTGGCACTTTTTCTTCAGAAATTGCACACAACAACTATAGTAAAACAGAATTCCACACACAGAATTTTTGTATTTTTTTTTGTATCGGCTATGGGTTTGCGTTGAGGGTTAAAACAGAATTTCTTTCTTAGTGGATTTTATTTATTTGCCTCACTCACTGGTGCTCATTTATATTCACATTCGCACCATCCCAAGCAATCTTCATCATACATGTATAACATTTCAATTCCCAGCGAAAGGCCTTATAATTCTTTACTTTTGTCGATTTTTTATTCACTTTCCACGATGTCAACGAAAGCTACCGAACTGCGCGAGTATTTTTTTTCGACCAAGGGTTGGCGTTTTGATATTAATAATTTATTTATTTTTTTTTTAATTTCTCACTTATCGACCTGTATGTACTGGCGTTCGCGTTTTTGACTTGACGGACCGAACAAATGTTTACAAATGTAGAAATGGTTAATGTTTCGTTGATGGTTACCCATTGGCTCGAAATAACCGGTAGTCGGCCAGTTTCCATTAAAAAGTCTCTCAGTTATGCTCTCTCACATGAAAATATGAGAGAGTATTGTGGAATGTATTTATTGTTGCCACATTGTATTGCATTTATAGCTAAACCACTATTTACACCATACAAATAAAGACAAGTTCTAGGGAATGGAGCCCTTTTGTAATGTTTGTCCGCATTAACCCTTATAACATGTTATGAGTTTTAGAAGGTGGAAGTAAAACCACATCTATACAAAACGTCCTATCTATTTTAATAGTGCATTTTTATATATTATTAAAGATAAACCCACTGGATTTATTACATTCAATTGGATAAACTTGTGTGTTTAAATACACCCTTTGGATCATGGTAGAAGAATACAGGCAGTCGCATCGACACAGCTGCTGGGACAATGAACAGTCAAACCGATTTCGGATGTGAAAATCTTGAATGAACAATTATTGAGATTTGTAAAAATTGTTGAAAAATGCATATCATTACAACTTCCGATTTGCGTCGTATAAGAAAACATATAAAGATCTAGTTTTTTTTTTGACAAAATACTTCACAATTTTTGACATATTAATGTTTCCAAGCATTGTTGCATATACCTTTTCTATATATATATATATATATATATATATATATATATTCTACCATGCTTAGAAGGATATTAAGCCACTCAGTTTATGTTTATTTACGTTTACATACACAAACAACAGAAAATACAAAAATAGCCAAAATGATAAAAGAAACGTAGATTGATATTGAAAACTAAGTACTTATTCACATTGGTGACTATCTCTAATGCATCTCTCAATCTATAATCATGAGCAATTACAATTGTATGCGTTTTGTTATTATTGGAATGCGAAATGTAAAAAAACCTATACCAATTTAAAAATCCAGGGATGCTTTCCACAAATATGTGTATTCTGCACCGAATATGAAGTAAATCTGACCGTAAATGAATCTATTTATGTATGAATAATCGAGTTGGAAAATCCAGATTAAATAACTTTTCTGATTCTGATAATGTGGACTAGTGGATCCCACACAGGATTTTAAATAAATACGGTGGTTTAAATAAATCTGGTTGAAAAAACTAAGCAGAAGAGAGAACAGTTCGAAATGTCATTCTCATTTAGGTTTGCTCAAAAAATAAGGGAACGGAAAATTAGCAGAAATGCGATAAAATGTCAAAATTCAAAATTCCAAAAGTAAACAGCCTAAATCGGACTGGTGAAACCTTACTGAAAAGAGCGCCAACATTTAAAAAATGAATATTGAAGACGATAAGTTAAAATTAATAATTTATAATAATAATTAATAATCTGATTCCTCATTCAGCCAGTCCTCTTCACTGCTGGAATCATCCAAAAGTGAATACATCAGTTGCTCCATATTTTCTCTTTTTGTTTTTTGCACGACAAATATTAGTTTTTCCTTTTCAAGTTGATCATTTTCTTTATTGAAATGTATCAATACATTTTTCAACCTTGTTAGCCCTGCCAATTAAATGTCAAATTTACAAAATGCACATTTCTGCTCGGCCAAATTCATGTAGCTAAAACAAGCAGAAATGTGCACCACTCAGCGCCATTTTTTCTCGAGAGAGCTGCAAGTTTTGCTAGTTTTTGGAGTACGGGAACGCGTTGTAGCAGAATTAGTGCTAATTAGTACTAATTTGCAGGTTCTGGAACACAACTCCTGTGGGTTAATCGGGTAAAGTTTTTTATCTAAACGCGCTATAATTCGGATAAAATTTTGTATTTGAATTTGATGATATCTTATAAATTTGCTTCATGTTATGGAATATTTTTTGACATAACGTAAAGGGATATCGGATCTCTACTGGAATCTTGTCGGCGTTTTCCCTTAGCTGCTTATGTATCTTCATCTTAAAAATGCTAATATCCACTGCACAATAAGAAGGTAGAACAGCTTCGTAAAACTACAGCTCTCAGGCTATGCCCGCCTACTGTTAGTTCAAAATTATAAGCAACAAGTTGTTTTCATCTATTTGTTATTTTTTCTAATTTTTAAATAAATTAAATAATGTGAAAATGAATAAAATTCCTTGATTTTTAAAGATGATCCGAACTATTCAGTTTTTCAATTCCATGGCAAAATTGGTCAATATCTTAAATATGCGACCTGCAAGGTATGTCACTTCTAATCATGGTAGAATTAAGAAGGTGAAGTCAAGGAACAATATATTTACAATGTTTTTCAAAATTATTCATTTGACAAGTGACCACATATCACATTGAACTTCGAATGACTTGACATCTTGATAGGGACGTTTGGACCCCTAAAATTCCAAATTTTTACGTTGAAGCTGTCTATTCTGGTTGTAAGATGTAATGGTAGACAGGTGCAAAGATTATAGTGTTTTCCAGGGATAAATTTTGCGACTTAAAAGCCATAGACCTATTGGCAAACAGGAACATTGAAGTTAACGGCCCGCTGTCTATATACATACGCCTATAGTCAAGCGACACCGAAGATTTTAAATTCCTTTACCATTAAAACTATGGCAATTGTGGAGTACAATATTCAACATTCCAGCTAATTAGACAGCAAATTAATTGGCAAGCAAGGGTTCTGAATCAATTGACATTGAAGTTGAGAAATTCGTTAAATCACCCCTGTGCCACTTCTTTTGTGCAATACAGAAACACTACTCCGAGTGATTCCAACAAAAATGAAAGGGAATATAATGTCCCGAATAAAAGCTGGCCTATAATCTCTGAGAAGACAACAAGATTGCTGGTCTCCATGGCGAAACCTGACCTAAAACTTGTTTTGGGTATCATCACAAGTCATTGCAGATCGAGAGCCATGACTTCTAAATAGAGCAGCGCACTAAACTTGGACTACTTTTGGATGCATTGGTAGCTACAGGGTGAGATGGAAAAACTACAACCAATATCAGACTGCTGTCAGTTCTAAGCCACTCCTCCGACAACTGTTAAAATTATTCAAGCGACAGCGTAAATCAGCATGTTGACTTTTTTTTTTGTTTTTTTTTAGGTGGCTCTCATCATGTTTTGCAGAGTCAACATGCTGATTTACGCGTTCAAGCCACTCGACTTCGAAAACACATTTTATCGGTTTTCAAGAATTTTACTTGATTATTCCTGAATTTTTCGATGTCACACGTACTTTTCACATTTCTTTTATTATGGAACAATTTTTAAATGATAAATATCCTACAGTTCATAATATTTTTAACATTTTTGAATTGAGTGACTTCAAAATTCCCACTCAAACCCCTGAAACGACATATACGGCATCTGCTGATCCGATTTTTTCGAAGATGAACGGTGAGAGCACTTCGTTGTCTATATTTTCGTTTGTCTATGGCAATGTTTCTTATTCATCTTCTCTCAAAAATCGATAATTGTGCTTATTTACGTACGCATTAAAAAAATAATTTTCATAAAACTAGAATGCAGTCTTAGATAAGTTTTTTTTTTGTGTATTTATGTCAACAGACTATTTTAAAAACTAAAAAATGTTACATTCCAGCTGCGCCAAAACGTCAGATGCATCTATTTTTTCATTTTACAAAAAATATATCACTCGTTTGGCGTAAATAGTTATAGAATTAGTTTTAAAACTCCCATTTAAGAAATTAGATTACCTTTTTTAATTTTGGTTTTATTTATTTTACCTTTTTTACAAAATTACTATATTGGAAAAACCCCACAAAATATTAATGAAATATTGGAATTTTTCCACAAAAGTGAATCAAATAGGGGACAATGTTGTTTCATCCAAAATAATACAATTTGTTGCCCGTTAACGTGGAAAATGTGAATTTTTGTTGCATCTAAATTTAAAATAATTTCAAATTATTTTCTTTTTAATTAAAAAAAAAACACACATACAAAAATTGTGTATATGTTTTGACAGAATATGGGCACAAAAAGAAAAAAATGTATTTAGGGGCTATCTTCGTTCTACTTTTTATATTTGTGCAATGAATAATAATAAAATCTCTTCATTGTATAGATTAAATGTGATATGGCAATGCTGACATTTACAATCTGACATTTTGACAATTGATGAGTGTTTTGTTTTGATTCCAGAACTTTATCGTTATATTCGACTTACCTCAACTTTCTACGGCGTCTTTCATGACGCCAATAAACTCTGTACTGTGAATTCTTCTATTAAGTAAGGTGTGAAATTTTTACCGGAAAACAATAACAAAAACAAAAATATACACACTGTATTTAAAAATAACACAAACACGTTCTGTTATACAGATTTTCAATAATAAAAACATTAATTAAAACCACTTCCAAGGAGGCAAAGCAAACAGCCGACGGAATATGAACATTTGTATGAAGTTAACAAAGGCAACAGCTGTCATTACTGAGGAGGAGCACCAGGAACCGCAGGGAGATTTTCACATATAATTTCCCATATCATAAATATGCTGTGAAAATTGGAGCAAGGTTAATTGATTATATTTCGATGACATTGTAGCTAAATAATACCACTAGTGTACATTTTGCCGGCAAAGAATTGATGTCTTAGAAAGAAATAGAACTCACTGACAAAATGGCAAAAGAGTCGTTTCGTGAAAGACAAATGCAAGAACTGGAAGCGATAAAGGTAAACATCATAGACTATGCAATCGCACAAATACACCCAAGTATATATGTTTGTATATATATATGTTTGTTGAGTAGGGTTATGTTTCATTGAAGAATATTTTGGTTTTAATTTGAGACGCAATTAATTTTTATGTTGTCTTCTTTGGTAGTCAATTTTTGGCAACGATGTTGAAGATTTGCGTCCATATAACAGCAGTGCCACACCTTCACAATGGAAACCAACGGATATTCGAATTATGCTGACACCGCTGAGAGATTCATCGAATGGCCAACCGGAGGTACATGTTCGTACCAAACTTCATGTGGTGTGTCCCTCCAAATATCCAAAGGTGTAAGTATAATCATTTTGGTAATTGTGATAAGAAAAGAGCTCAGGAAAATACTATTTATTCCAATTGGAATGATTTTTTTTTGTATTCTTTTTTATTTTAAATCGTATCTACGAATTCAAGATTTTAAATTTTATTATAGACTAGCTGGCCCGGTCCGCGTTGCCGGCCCATAGTTTTTGTCTATTATGCATATTTGTCAAAGCATGATTATTCAAAGATATGAATGTTATAAATGTTCACGTACTGGTCGATCAGTTTTTAATTTTTAGTCAAATGAGCAGTAATTTGGAATTTACTGTACTTTGTACAACTCGTAATTGAGGGCTAATTGATTTAAGAATAGGCAAAGTTAATTACTTTTTTGAACCCATTAGCACCTCAGATTGTGCATTAGAGTCCTCATAAGTCCCCCTAACCATGTCGGTCTGTTTGTCCGCCAAAAGGTGGACTTGAGGGGATACTATTACATGGAGAAGATCCTAAAATTTGTAGATATGTTGAAATTTTTGTGTAAGATTTTCATCCCCAAATACTCATTTTTAGCCAAATCCTTTGAAATATGGTAAAATGCGAAACATCGACCTACATTGAAAACTTTCTTCACCCCTTATAATCCAAGATGACAAATAGAGGCCAAATCAAAAATATAGCTATTTTACATCTATTACCGTAAGATAGGAATTAATTTTATTTGCCATTTAAATTGTAAGTTGGAGTCCATATTTTTCATCATAGTATAATTTAATGACGATTCAACAAATATTCGGTCCCGTGCTACTTTCTTATATTTGTAATTTGTTCATGTTTTCACAATTTATTTCATATAGATGTATATCCCAAATCTACGTTCCCAACCAATATTCTCTTGGGGGTTACAAATTCAATAGAATACAATTTTTTCTTTTCTGACCACACATTAGATGTGAAAGTGGACTTGGGGATACTCCAATGTGGGGACTTTACATGAATAAATTTCTATGTGGCAATTATCTGTACGATGGTTCCTTACCCCAGGGTAGCATAAATAAATTTTTTTAGTGGTCAAGACCAATATGGGCCCTACTCCGAAAATTTTATGCGAAGAGGTTCTCTACGCCCCTTAGAAACAAAGATGCAAAATAAGGGCCAAAAATAGAAGAAAATGGCGAAGACTCCAAAAATGGCTTAAATCATACGATGATTATTTATGATCGATATCATGACCTGCTAAAGCGATTTAAGGTATCTTAAATGTTCAGGCAGAATTTTTGGAAGGATAGAAATCCTTTTCTTACTAAAAGTCCCATTCGCTCTACTATTTTGCACCCTTTATATTTGGTATTTTACTGATTGTACTCCCAAAAATTTTTGCATTTTGAGCTCTCATTGGACGGATTATTGTCACATGAAAGAAGTAGGGCCACGCTTTGAAATAAGCCCCATTAGTCTTTTTCGGTCATTTTTGTTTGTTTAAATGTCTGCGCATCTTCCAGCTGAAGCACGATGTAGGCCCTGGAGTTGAAAGGTAGATGTCAGTTACCATCGTATTTCGCACTTATTTCATTTTTTTGGTGAAAAATTGTATATAGTGAAAAATTATTCTTTATTTTGTTCACAAAAAATCCACTGAATTCAATATGATATTACAAATTGAAAAAAATTGGCAAAAGAAGAATAACAAATTGAAAAAATCTTTAACTTGTTCGCTGATTTTTTACAGCAACTGTTTAAAGATCCTTACAAAGTTTGTCAATAGAATGTACTTTTATTTTAAAATTCAATTCCATTGGAATTTTTTTCGATATTTTCCCGTTTTGAGAATTGTTGCAATGAGATCTCTTTTTTCGTGTTTCTTTTTAACGATTTTGAAAAAGTAATTTTCTTTTAACTTTGGTGTGACCGCATTAAATTATTTCGGTATCATCTATTCCGTTTCGCCACCACATAATTCGGTACTACACTTCCATGTAACCCGTCATCAATTTCAGTTCTCAAGAAATCAAGTCAATTAAATAAATTGGTATTAATATTCGAATTCAAAAATAAAATATAAAAAACACTACAAATGTACATTAGAAAAAAGTAAGTCAAAATGGAAAAAATCATGCAAAATAAAACATTACTATTGTACATTTCAAAGTCAAAATGAAAATTTTAACATATCACATTTTTACGCGATTTTTTTGGATATTATCCTTTTCGGATAAGAGACAATTCCGAATTTGTATGAATCATTAAAATCAGTTCAGCGGTTCTTAAGTTATAAGCGTAGTAACTAACACAACTTTCTTTTATATATATAGACTAGCTGGCCCGGTCCGCGTTGCCGGCCCATAGTTTTTGTCTATTATGCATATTTGTCAAAGCATGATTATTCAAAGATATGAATGTTATAAATGTTCACGTACTGGTCGATTAGTTTTTAATTTTTAGTCAAATGAGCAGTAATTTGGAATTTACTGTACTTTGTACAACTCGTAATTGAGGGCTAATTGATTTAAGAATAGGCAAAGTTAATTACTTTTTTGAACCCATTAGCACCTCAGATTGTGCATTAGAGTCCTCATAAGTCCCCCTAACCATGTCGGTCTGTTTGTCCGCCAAAAGGTGGACTTGAGGGGATACTATTACATGGAGAAGATCCTAAAATTTGTAGATATGTTGAAATTTTTGTGTAAGATTTTCATCCCCAAATACTCATTTTTAGCCAAATCCTTTGAAATATGGTAAAATGCGAAACATCGACCTACATTGAAAACTTTCTTCACCCCTTATAATCCAAGATGACAAATAGAGGCCAAATCAAAAATATAGCTATTTTACATCTATTACCGTAAGATAGGAATTAATTTTATTTGCCATTTAAATTGTAAGTTGGAGTCCATATTTTTCATCATAGTATAATTTAATGACGATTCAACAAATATTCGGTCCCGTGCTACTTTCTTATATTTGTAATTTGTTCATGTTTTCACAATTTATTTCATATAGATGTATATCCCAAATCTACGTTCCCAACCAATATTCTCTTGGGGTTACAAATTCAATAGAATACAATTTTTTCTTTTCTGACCACACATTAGATGTGAAAGTGGACTTGGGGATACTCCAATGTGGGGACTTTACATGAATAAATTTCTATGTGGCAATTATCTGTACGATGGTTCCTTACCCCAGGGTAGCATAAATAAATTTTTTTAGTGGTCAAGACCAATATGGGCCCTACTCCGAAAATTTTATGCGAAGAGGTTCTCTACGCCCCTTAGAAACAAAGATGCAAAATAAGGGCCAAAAATAGAAGAAAATGGCGAAGACTCCAAAAATGGCTTAAATCATACGATGATTATTTATGATCGATATCATGACCTGCTAAAGCGATTTAAGGTATCTTAAATGTTCAGGCAGAATTTTTGGAAGGATAGAAATCCTTTTCTTACTAAAAGTCCCATTCGCTCTACTATTTTGCACCCTTTATATTTGGTATTTTACTGATTGTACTCCCAAAAATTTTTGCATTTTGAGCTCTCATTGGACGGATTATTGTCACATGAAAGAAGTAGGGCCACGCTTTGAAATAAGCCCCATTAGTCTTTTTCGGTCATTTTTGTTTGTTTAAATGTCTGCGCATCTTCCAGCTGAAGCACGATGTAGGCCCTGGAGTTGAAAGGTAGATGTCAGTTACCATCGTATTTCGCACTTATTTCATTTTTTTGGTGAAAAATTGTATATAGTGAAAAATTATTCTTTATTTTGTTCACAAAAAATCCACTGAATTCAATATGATATTACAAATTGAAAAAAATTGGCAAAAGAAGAATAACAAATTGAAAAAATCTTTAACTTGTTCGCTGATTTTTTACAGCAACTGTTTAAAGATCCTTACAAAGTTTGTCAATAGAATGTACTTTTATTTTAAAATTCAATTCCATTGGAATTTTTTTCGATATTTTCCCGTTTTGAGAATTGTTGCAATGAGATCTCTTTTTTCGTGTTTCTTTTTAACGATTTTGAAAAAGTAATTTTCTTTTAACTTTGGTGTGACCGCATTAAATTATTTCGGTATCATCTATTCCGTTTCGCCACCACATAATTCGGTACTACACTTCCATGTAACCCGTCATCAATTTCAGTTCTCAAGAAATCAAGTCAATTAAATAAATTGGTATTAATATTCGAATTCAAAAATAAAATATAAAAACACTACAAATGTACATTAGAAAAAAGTAAGTCAAAATGGAAAAAATCATGCAAAATAAAACATTACTATTGTACATTTCAAAAGTCAAAATGAAAATTTTAACATATCACATTTTTACGCGATTTTTTTGGATATTATCCTTTTCGGATAAGAGACAATTCCGAATTTGTATGAATCATTAAAATCAGTTCAGCGGTTCTTAAGTTATAAGCGTAGTAACTAACACAACTTTCTTTTATATATATAGATATGAAGAGCAAATTTTTTAAAAAAACATGTTAACTATATCTTTGGATTTTTAAATTGAATATTATTTGAAGTAGTTTCTTGATGTTATTGAAAAGCTTGCGAAGGCCCTTTTCAGGTGGTATCAATTGAAGCCAACTAAAAAATTTAAAAAGAACGGATATTAATGGAAAATAAATACTTTTCGAGATATTGTTCTTGAAATAAAAAAATGACTATTGTAAATAAAAAATCATGGTTTAAAGCTGACTTTAACTGTCTTTCTCAAAAAGTTCTATTAAAAGGAGAATCTTGCTCCAGTAGCTCAATGATTTATCTGCCCCAAGACCGACTTTTGCTGCTATTCATAAGGGAACGTTTGTAATCCATAGATATTTACAGTAAAATTCCAATTTAAAATAACATTTTTGTTTGCGTAGCTTTGTTTTGTATTATGCTGGGTGAGATAAAAGAAAACTTTAATTTTATTGAATGAAAAAAAATGTCGAAAATAGCATCAAATTTTGAAATAAGTGAGGATTTGTTCGAATTGGTCACCCTTGGCACGAATTATGGCCTTCAAACGGCCAATGAAACCGTCACACGCTGCTCTGCTGTATTTTGGCCCATTCCCGGCGCAGTATTTTGGCTCATACTTTGGTATTTTTTAGTGCCAACCTTGTCACCATTCTTGGGTGGCGCGTGCAGTGTGCGATGGTGCTGAGTCTTGTTGGAATGTCCAGGGTCTGCGGCCAAAATATTTTCGTGCCCAAGGCTTTAATACACCCTTCAGAATATTTTCGCGATAATATTCGGCATTTATTCTGGATGCCACGGTCGATTAATAAGAGCGGAGAGCAAGCATCTGGTGGCCAACCGAAGGTGCACATTTTCAGCTGACCTCTTTGGCAAGTAAACACGATCATTTTTTTTTGCTGGACAACGAATGTTTTCTCATCGGAGAAAACAAAATTCGGCAGTTCACCACTTTCGGCCAAGCGAAGCAACTCTTTAGTTTTTTTTCGGACGAGTGGCTTAGAAATGACAGCAGTCTGCAGTTGATTGCAGTTTTTTCATCTCACCCTGTATTTGACACAAGACCGACTTTTGCTCATGTTCATAAGAGAACGTTTGTAATCCCTAGATATTTACAGTACCTTTTTTTACAGAACCTTTTTGTTTCCGTAGCCTAGTTTTTACCTGTCCACAGGAGTATCTGCCACCGAAATTCAGTCTATTCCATGGGCAGACCGACTCTTGTATTCTTTACTTGTTTCAAATCATTGAAAAGTACCCATTGTTACCTTTTAAACGATATCAATATTGTCTAGTTTAGAGAGTTTTCAAAACCCCTATCTCAGAAAGTATGAATTTCTCATTAATAACCATAATATTATTGTAATCAAAATAATATAGAATACATAAATATATGAGGGGTGACCTGAAGGGAACTTGAAGCAATAAAAATATAATTTTTATGCCGAAAAAAATGATGGCAACGACTCCTCTCCAAAATTCAATTAGGCAGGGTAGCAAATTTAAAAAAAAAATCAGTTTTTTAGTAAAATCATCAACATAGGTTATTATCCTGAATTGAAGGCTAGATATTTTAAAAAATAAGCTTAAATTATTTAAATAAATATCAAAATTTTAATTATTATCTGATTTTATTTCTTAAACCGTTTCAGAGCACCCAAAGTCACCCTGGAAGAATCGAAAGGCATTTCGGATCAACTAATAGAGGAATTACTCCAAGAATTGCAGCAACAATCTCAAGAATTACGCGGAGAAGTTATGATCTATGAACTCGCCCAGACGGTACAAGCATTTCTGCTGAAACACAATAAACCACCACGTGGATCTTTTTATGATGAAATGTTACAACAAAAACAACAACGGGAACAGGAGTTACTTGATATGAAAAAACAACGTGAAAATCAAGAGAGACAAAATCTTATCGAGGAGGTTGAGCGGCGCAAAGAAATGTTTAAATCAGAGGCAAAACGACGTGAACCACGTCGCAGTATGAGCGAGTCGAATCATCGACATCCCAGCTCCTCGGAAAGTTCGGAGAGCTCGTCACCATATTATCGTGGGCAAATCTATCCCACAAGATGTGTGGAACATCGCAATAGTGAAACGTTATACTTCCACAAAGTGGGCCGACAAATAAGACGCGGCAGCTGTTTGGGACATTCACAAAAGGGCTGTATTGCCTATACAGGAATCGATATTGACACGGGTCAATTGGTCTACATCACTGAATGGAATATAAAATATTCTCAAATTGAACAACACTGTGGCGGGAGTGGCAAATGCCTATGGCTCACTTCCGAACCAAAATGTTCGGGCAGCCATCGTGTCGATGATATTATTGCATCGATAGAGAAACAAGTTAGCATTTTGGCCCAACTACATCATAAGAATCTCATCCAATATGAGTGTGTGCTGTGTATTAAACGCAAAGAAGGATTGTTGGTGTATTTGGTGCAGGATTTTGTATTTGGCACAAGTGTGTTTAGCATTTCATCAGCCCTGGGTTGGTGTATGGATGGTGTAAGAGGTGTGGCCAAAGGCGTATTGGAGGCTTTAGTGTTTCTACACAACAAAGGTGTTTCGCATAGCCATCTATTGGACACCACGGTGTTTATGGATAATAGTGGCACAATAAGAGTAACTGATTTTTCAATAGTTACAAATTTGTTGGAACTAATTGGTGGTTCAGGAGAGAGATCAACCCATGGAGATTTGCCAGCTTTGGGAACCCTGGTGGACAGTTTGATGAGTACGCACACACCAGAAATGCGGGATTTTATTGACAAGTAAGGTGCTCCTATTAACGATATTGTTTAGTATTCATTGAAGTGACAAATATTTTATCGTAGTTTGGATGTGGATATAACATTTCTTTTTTCCTATTTTAATTTGTAACTATTTCCATAAAAAAATCTTATTTATATAATTAAGTGGAATATCTTTCAGATTGAGTCTTATATTATGCTTTTAATTATAGTAACACCTCTTACTGCGAATCAATTCAATCTCACTTATTAATTGAACCCCTGTGGCACTGCAGCCTATGTGAAACCTAATCTGTAACCATGTTCTACGATTTTTTCTATTATTACGATTGAAATCTTAAAAAATCTTCTGAGAATTAGACAGAGTGTATTTGAGAGTGTTAGAGTAGTCATGAATAGAAGTTTTTGGAACCGTCCATGGCCCTATGGGCTAGGTTACTGTACAAATTGAAAATAAATAAAAAAATATTTATTATCAACTGGTTTATGAACAATTCATTTTAGACAATTCACAAAAACAGAGATAGGATGTTTTTAAATATGTCGAAAACCTTTTTTAGTACAGCTAGAATTGCTCTGCCCTTTGGTTTTATCCCAGTTAATTCTTCCATATTTTGTTTCCTTTTATATTTTCATTCGAAAAAATCCTTTACTTTGAATATTTCTCTAATAAACAGAATTATCAATTTTAATATCTCCAATACTCGATAACATTCCTTAACTACTCGATCATTCTAATAAGATTACCTATTTTTTCAGATGCCATTCAGATCGTACATTATCCGCATCCGAACTTTTGGAACATCCATTTCTCCGTTGCTCTCTGTTCACAAATGAGGATAAAGAAAATCAACATCTAACCATGGCGCTGACCACATACAAAACCAATGGCGGTGGTGGCAAACCATCTTTAGCGGTAGCTCCACTAAATTTAAAGCAACGTAACAATGTAACAGCACAACCAACCACACCACAAGCGTTAGCACCATTTTCCATACCATCTTTACCCACCTCACAGTCTCGGCTACGGACGGAATTTGAAGTTCTTATGTATCTGGGCAAGGGAGCTTTTGGAGATGTTCTCAAAGTGCGAAATATACTTGATAATCGTGAATATGCCATAAAACGTATACCGCTACCGGCACGTAGCAAACAGCTATACAAGAAAATGACGAGGGAAGTGGAATTGTTGTCACGACTAAATCATGAAAATGTAGTGCGATACTTCAACAGTTGGATAGAAAGTGTCAATGAGGAAGATGTCGAAGAAATGGATAAATTGGTGTCCGGCGATTGGTCCATGAGCGTGGAAAGTATTAAACCCCCGAAATCACCGCAAGTCACTAATGCTACCACAGAGACTGAAACGGATTCATCAAGCCTCTGGAATGGTTATATACCACATATGGATGATTCCGATTCGGATGGAATTGAATTTGTTGATTCGAATGGCGAAGCGGCAGTATATGATGATGAAGATGATGACGATGTGGATGAAGTTGATTCGGAAATATCGAAGGTACTATCGCCAAAACCCATTATGCAAATCATGTACATACAAATGGAATTTTGTGAAAAATGTACCCTTCGAACGGCCATCGATGATAATTTATATTCAAATACTGATCGTCTGTGGCGTCTATTTCGCGAAATTGCCGAAGGCCTGTCACACATTCATCAACAGGGTATTATACATCGAGATTTGAAACCTGTAAACATTTTCTTGGATTCTCACGATCAAATTAAGATTGGTGATTTTGGTCTGGCCACTACAAGTTTCTTGGCATTACAGTCGCATCAAGAGCAAAACACACAACAAAATCATGCTTCTCAAATAACGTCCATGGAAGATGGTACCGGAACAGGCAAAGTGGGTACCACCTTGTATGTTGCCCCTGAATTGACGGGCAATGCTTCTAAATCAACCTACAGCCAAAAGGTTGATATGTATACGTTGGGTATCATCCTATTCGAAATGTGCCATTCTCCATTTGCCACAGGCATGGAGCGAGCTGAAACTATTATAAAACTACGGAGTCCCAATATTGTTATACCAGATTATATGCTAACAAATCTCAAAAATGAAAAGACTGTAAAGGTATGATTTCAAAATCTACAACCTACGGAATAAAATCTAATAAAGGTCTTTTAATTTCAGCTCCTGCGTTGGCTTTTAAATCATGATCCCTCACAAAGACCCACGGCTGAAGAATTATTGGTATCTGATCTACTGCCACCGGCCCAGCTAGAGGCCAGTGAATTGCAAGAAATGCTGAAAAATGCTCTGGCCAATCCACAAAGTAAAGCCTACAAACATATAGTAGCACGTTGCCTGCAACAAGAAAGCGATGAGGTTTTGGAACACACCTACCACATGGGTGGTAGTCGCGCTATGAAATCCTGGAATACTCCAGTTGTTCTTGAAAGCCTGGTAACTCTGAGTCCATTGATTGAATTTGTCAAGGGCAAGGTGGTTTCACTGTTTCGTAAACATGGCGCCATTGAAGTTGATACACCGCTAATGTCTCCTTTAACTAAACACACCAATCATTGGGTAAATCCGGTAAAACTTATGACACACTCTGGTTGTGTGGTAGTTTTACCAAGTGATTTACGCACTGAATTCGCCCGTCACATCGCCATGAGTGGGGTGAATATGATACGACGTTATTGTGTGGATCGTGTATATCGTGAGGAAAAAGTGTTCAACTTCCATCCGAAACAAAACTACGAATGTGCTTTCGATATCATTTCACCCCATTCCGCAAGCCATTTAGTTGATGCCGAGCTTTTATCCTTGGCCTTCGAAATAGCTTCGGAAATCCCAAATCCAAGGGAAAAGAATGTGATGATACGCATGAATCACACCAATCTTTTGCGAGCCATACTCCTATACTGTAATGTACCGAAGGAAATGTATGGAGATCTTTTTGCTAGCATATTGGATTACATTGAAGGACGTATATCGAAATTTCAGTTTCATTCGATTGTGAATAGCATTATGGAAAAATCCCGAACATCGGGTTCGGCTCTAATTGATTTATTGCTGGCAAATTTCCAAATGAGTGGTAAAAATAGTGCCGATGATTCGTCGCTAAGATCTTTGGTAAAAGGTAAAGGAGAGGCAGCTTCTCTTGCAAAGGGTGCGCTAAGAGAAATGGAGTCGATTGTTTTGTTAGCTCAAAGCCTGGGTGTAAAATGTCCGATACACATTTTTGCTGGTTTACCCATTAACTATGAACGAGCAGCTGCGGGTGGCCTAATATGGCAAATGATTGCCGATGTTAAGCCAAATCGTTCATCCCGCCCATCTGTACTGGCTGTGGGAGAACGTTACGACAGTATGTTAATGGATTTCCAAAAACAAGCCCAAGGTTTCAATCCAAATTTACCGAATCGTTGTATAAGTGGTGCAGGCCTTTCTTTCTCCTTGGATAAACTTGTGGCTGCCATGGGCTCGGAAGATTCCCAAAAATGTCGAACTATAGATGTGGGTGTATGTGTCTCGGGATCGAGGCCTCCCCTTAAAGATGTTACATACATTATGCGTCTGCTGTGGTCAGCTGGTATACGATGCAGTTTTATCGAATCGGTAACATGTAGCGGTGATGAATCTCAAGATTTAGCCAAGCTGGGGGCTAGCCATGTTATATTGGTTGCCGAAAATGGGGCTTTGCGTATTCGGTCGTGGGAAAGGGAACGTTTCCAAGAACGTCATGTTACCCGTTCAGAATTGGCAGATTTTATACAAAAATTATCGGTGCGCCAAGAAAATAATTACAACGCCTCCAGCGAATATTCAGTTCAACAGACAAATACAAATTATGGTGGTTTTGGCGGTGGAGGTGGCAGTGGCAGCTATGGCAGTCGTGGTGATAATGCCCTTAGTACCTCGGCGTCGGGTACAAATGTTAAGAATATCATAAGTTCAAGCAGTCTCAGTAATTTACCGAATATACAGGTTATATTTTCTTTGACACAAGATAAACTGTCGGCAAACTATCGTAGACGTTTGGAGAATCAGGTGAGTGATGGAAATTGTTGTTGTTAAATTTAAAAGAAATATTTAAAGATTTTGTTTTATGTTTTGTAGGTAACACAACAAATGTCTTCAACTCTGGCACAATTTGCTAAAACAGAAAACATTGCCGTATTGGTTGTTGAGTTATCACCATGTACATTAAATGGCATTGTAGCAGCTATTAATCCACGAGCTGTAGATCGCAAAGAGACTGAACAAGAAATTAATAGCGTAATTGATAGGTGAGTTATCAAAGGTCGATTGCATTTTACGTCTAAAACTATGTACCAAAAGTTGCTGAGCTCTATTTTGTTTAGGTTAAGCTTATCCTTTTCCTGACATTCTTAGTTTCAATTGAAAGAACTCCAAGCTCATCGGTCGAAAATGGGATTTTCAATGTAGATCCTCGCTTTACATAAGCAGATGTTTTTCGCACCAAATTTTCAGTGTTTGACTAGAGCTTGAATTCAAACAAATATTCAAACTGCATCCTTAAAACTTTCCTATACAATTACAATGAATGATTTTTTTTATTTCAGGTTCCCAAAAAATCGTCGATACATTTCAGATATATGTGAAGAAATTGTAGATTACATTACCGATTCGAAAATAACCATAGTTGCCTTATATAGTATAACTGATTCATACTATCGCGTTATAATATGAATAGAAAAGAAGAGTGTCGAATACAACACATCAACTATTGAGAAGTGTCATAATCATTCAATTAGATATTGACATGGCAACTACTTAAAATACATGATCTGAGATGCTCGAAATATGGTTATCCTTACCTAAAATATCCTATTGACGAAACGGTCCTTTCTGAAAGTTTCACATCGATTTTTTTACATTTTACAAAAGGAAAAATCAACAAGAAACAATACCCACAAAATCAACTGGTAATATGGCTGTAACTGCAAAAAATGTAAATTGTCTCCACCTCCTAACAATAATAAAAAAATACATTTTTAAATTCTATTCTTAAAATAATCATATCTTCCAATGTTAAAAATACCATAATTTATAATCTCTATATAGAATTTTGTATAAAAAATGTTTAACTATTCCTTAGCTATTTGAGTTTGAGAAATAACAATTGTTGAATTACATGTGAAATTATTTTTCATTTATTTTCATAATTTCAAAATATTGAAAAGTTTCATTTTCGCATTTGCATTTCCAAGACTTGCAAAACTTTTTATTTTCATTTTTTTTCTTTAAGATTTTTATACATTTCTAAAGATAACAAATGTAAAACATTCATTTTTTTATCGAACAAAATCATAAAAAATAAAACAACTATTTAAAATTACTTAGAATAACAAATATTATTTATACCTATTTAGTTTTTGGTAAACAAAGACTACTATGATCATGAGGATGTAGATGGCGAGTTTTCATTTTGTACATCGTTGGCATTGGATTTGTTAAGGCTACGTATAATGCTGGTAGTGGGTTGTAGAACTTTACGTGAGAGACGCATAAAACCTGAGACAGGATCACGGCCAAAGTATTTCACTTGAATTTCTTGGCCAACTTCAAGGCCTAAGGCAGAGGGATGGGCAACCTGCAAGAAAAAGGCAAAGGAATGAATGTAACAGTAACTGAAATGGCCTCACGCATTACTTACCTTTCTTTGATCTAATTGTGAATTATGCAGTAAAGCTGGAGGCATGTTATTATATAATATGACCATAACTCCAGTATCACGTATTTCGGTAATTTTTGCCGTATAAATGCCACCAAATTCTAAATCAGGTATTCTTTCCTTCGGCACTAAGAATGTGTCAATCATTTCCTTGGCTTCATGCATTGCCGACTGGGATGGTGCAAACAGAGTAAATGTTGTCTCATCTTCAGTCGTTGCTGTACAACCGGTTTCAACATAAAGCTTTTTCAAATTTATGCCACCTGGTCCAATTAACTGGGCCCGTTGTTGCGGTTCCACGGTAATGCGCTCCGTAACTGGCCAACAATCTTTTTTCACTTTTCTTGGTTCGCGTATTGCCTCCCCCATTATGTCCAATATTTTTGCTTTGGCATCGGTGGCTTTTTGTAGTGCTTCCATAACAACTTTTAATGGAATGCCTGGTATTTTCAAATCAGCTTGTATTGCAGTGAAACCTTTACGAGTACCCGCAACTTTCATATCCATATCACCTAGATAGTCTTCTATGCCCAAAATATCAGTTAAAATACGATAGTCTTGTAAGTGTTTGGTGTCATTATTTTCATATTTTGTGACAAGACCAATGGCAACACCGGCCGCAGGTGATGAAACGGGTACACCGGCGTCCAATAATGCCATAGAGCCACCACAAACAGTTGCCATAGAACTGGAACCGTTCGATTCGAGCACTTCTGATGTCAGTCTTACAGTAAAGGGAAAATCATTTGGCAGTGTAGGTACTAAGGCTTTTTCCGCTAAGGCTCCGTGTCCCAATTCCCTTCGGCCAACACCACCAACGCGGCCCACTTCACCGGTGGCATATGGAGGGAATTCATAGTGTAACATAAAGTTTTTGGCTTTTACTCCACTGTAAAATAAAAAAGCAATTGGTAAATAAAATGAAAATTCAGTAAATTATACAAAAAGAAAATAACATACGCAAATATCGTCGATTCCTAGATATATATTTTTTTAACCTATGGTCCTTAGCTTATACAAATATATATCTAGGAATCGACGATATTTGCGTATGTTATTCTCTTTTTGTATAATTTACTGAATTTTATACATAATAAATGAAATGTTATGACGATGTCAACGCTCAGATCAAATTGAACTTTTTACCTTTCCAAAGCTGATAAAGTATCCAGTTTCATGGCAGATTCTTGGGAATCTAAAGATACAGTACAGAACACTTGAGTTTGGCCTCGTTGAAATAGAGCCGAGCCATGTAAAGGTTTATACAAATCCACCTAAAAGATAAGTGATATATTTTTTAAATATTTAAATGAAATATTAAAAAGTTTCACTCACCTCACAGCTAATATTTCTTAAACTATCAAAATCACGACCATCACATCTGCGATCAGTTTCAAATATCAATTCTCTAAATATCGTTTTACAAAAACGATTAAACTCGTCAGTTATAAGGGCTGGTTCGGTATCGGGATAACTGGACCACACCTTGTCAATTACATTTGTGCGTACATCATTTACAGCCACATCACGGGATATTTTGTCATGACTAGCATCTTGGAAGATTTCACGTAAACGCATTTCACTCATGCTACGCACTGCAGCGGAAATTTCCTCACCAACTGTGGTGATTTGTTCCAATGGTCTCTTCTCTTTGCCATGAAGTTTTTGCAGACGTTCGATTTCTGAAACTATACTTTGAGCTTCTCGTGTTCCTTGCTTTATGGCCTTGAGGAGATCTTGTTGCAATACTACATTGCCCTTGCCCTCTAACATAACGACGAGATTTTGTTTGGTAGCTGATACCACTAAATCCAATTGGGAAGATTGAAGTTCACGGCGTGTGGGATTGACAATTATTTCACCATCACAAAGGCCTAATCTGCAAAAACAAAAAATATAAGCTAAATACGTTTAGGTTGTTAGAGATTATGTTTTACCTTACTGCTCCAATGGGACCATACCACGGTATGTCACTTAAACTTAAAGCCAATGAAGAGGCATTCAAAGCCAACACATCGGGCGAATATACAGCATCCATGGCCAACATATTACACACCAATTGGGTTTCTGTTCTATACTCGGCGGGGAACAGTGGTCTCACAGATCTGTCAATAAGACGAGCCGATAAAATTTCCTTTTCCGAAGGACCCATTTCACGGCGAAAGAAATTGGTGGGAATACGACCAGAGGCTGCTGTTTTCAGACGATAATCCACTACTAAAGGTGTGAAATTTGTGCCCGGTGTGGGTTTTTGCTTTGAGACAGCAGTTACCATAACAGCCGTATCACCCATTTCACACACGGCAGTTGCATTGGCGAATCGGGCATACCTGCCAGCTGTCATAATGAGATTTCGTCTGTAATAGAATACAAATTGAATTTCAAAGCAATAAACAAGATTTTTTGCCTGCATAACTACTCACCCATTTGAAAATTTCACCTCCAATTGTGGTCCTTCTGTGTTGGATGTATGTAAGAGGTTTCTTGGTGTGAAGGAATGATTACGCAGTCTAAAGTTGAGCAGTTTTAAGTAGTTTGTGGGATACTTCATTGTTAATTTAATTTACTAAATCGAGAATTGTTATAAAATAATCCAAAGCGGTCGAAGAAATTCCTCCGCACCTTCCTCAACACGACAACAGCTGATTTGTGGCACATGGAACGATTTTAATAATCTAACAGTGCCCTCTGGTGACAAGAAAATGCGAAATGCTGAGAATGTTAGTGTTGCCATACAACATTAAAAAGCGTTCGTATAACATAAAAACATGTCTACATATCCGATTTAATTCAAAAGTACTTTTTTTTACACTCCACCCATGGTAGAAGAATATAGGTCGATGCATCAACGCTTGGAAACATTGATATGTCACAATTTTCAAAAATAAGTAGATTTGTATATGTTTTTTTATACGACGCTAATCGGAGGTTGTTATGATATGCACTTTTCAACAAAGACAGTTCATTGTCCCAGCAGCTGTGTCGATGCGACTACCTGTATTCTTCTACCATGCCTCTACCGTATTTATGTCGATTTAGCGATGTCCGTCCGTCTGTGGAAATTACTTAGCTTCCGAACGAAATGAAGTAGGTTGATAAAATTTTACTCAAATTTGAATTATGTCTGCAGGACTTTTGGTATTGAAAATGGGTGATACCTCCATACAATGGTACCACCCTTTTTCGGTATTTTGCTGATTTAATCGACATTATTCGCCGGAATTGTTTCAAATTTGGTATTTGAAGTTCGTAATGGGTAGTACAGCCTATGACAGAAAATTGTCTGTGCAGGTCCACGTCTTCGTATAGCCCCCATATAGCGGTACCTTCACCGGAATTGTTTTAAATTTGGTATTTGAAGTTCGTAATGGGTAGTACAGCCTATGACAGAAAATTGTCTGTGCAGGTCCACGTCTTCGTATAGCCCCCATATAGCGGTACCTTCACCGGAATTGTTTTAAATTTGGTATTTGAAGTTCGTAATGGGTAGTACAGCCTATGACAGAAAATTGTCTGTGCAGGTCCACGTCTTCGTATAGCCCCAATATAGCGGTACCTCCCGATATTCGGTATTTTGACGATTTTAGCGACATTATTCCCCGGAATTGTTTCAAATTTGGTATTTGAAGTTCGTAATGGATACTACAGCTTAAGACAGAAAATTGTAAATGCAGGTCCACGTCTTCGTGTAGCCCCTATATAACCGTACCTCCCTTTATTCGGTATTTCGATGATTTTGATTATTCCACGGAATTGTTTCAAATTTCGTATTTGCAGTTCATAATGGGTACTATAGTCTGTGACAGAAAACTGCGTATGCACATCCACGTCTTCGTATAGCCCCCATATAATGGTACCTCCCTTTTTCGGTATTTTGTTGATTTTAGCGACATTATTCACCGGAATTGTTTCAAATTTGGTATTAGAAGTTCAAAATGGATACTACAGCCTAAGAAAGAAAATTGTCTGTGAAGGTCCACATCTTCGAATAGCCCCCATATAGCGGTACCCCCCGATATTCGGTATTTTGACGATTTTAGCGACATTACTCAACGGAATTGTTTGTTGCGTAACACCTGATACGGCGCTATGGTGGGGTTTCATCTAGCTCAGTCGGGGCACCAGTTTAGGGGTGAATTCCCAACTCTGCCACCATCAGCCCTAGGGGTCGAACAATCGAAAAGGAACAACATGAAATTTCAATAAACAAATCAAAATAAAACGACGAAACACATACGACCATAACACGGGAAATTGGCGTTAATAATTCCCACACTTACTCGCTCAACCTTGACTCTTAGATCCTCATCCAAGATTTCAATTCAATTTATAAGGGCCCCATTTTCCACATACACTTACCTCACTTCAACATCATCCTATTTTCCTCCCTAACAAAAAACACTAGCAATTCATATTAATCTAAGCACTTAGATATTAAAACAATTTATTGGTTTCATTATTTTCTTGTCAGAATTCTAAATTTCTAACACCTGACACATCGATAAGTCAATACCTCGGACTACCAACTTATCCTATTGAATTTCGGTCAACTCGGGCCGATTTTCTAAATTATTTCCTCACCCAAAAGAGCTCTCTTATGTGGTTCTAAGGGACATTAATATTCGATCCCACAATCAACTAATTTCTAATAGGATTTTCTGGGGTAACCCTACACTTGTCGCATTTTATCTGGCGTTAAAAACTTTTACAATCACAAAAAAAATCGTATATACTAATCACTAACTACAAACATATACATAAACTAACATATAAATATTTTAGCAGATTAATTCCTTTTTTATGAATTCGGCGTTATTTTTTTAGATTTTCTAATGTTTCATTTCTATTTCTTCCTTTTAGATGCTAATAAGCACTCAGGCTCTGGACATAAATATTGCAAACAAAAACGTTGCTCAAGGCTGGTAAGTAGATCTTTTTTCTTTTAAGTATTGTTACCTGGTCAGCATAAACTTATTTGGTTTTATTATTCCAGGTTTTTGGACATCACGGACTTAGGCACAATGAATACTTTAATGGCGGTTGGTGCTAGACGGACATATCACATACATGACTAAATTTACTGCCGTTCCAGTTGACAGTTCACTTGGCTTGGATCAAATCCTTCTTGGAAACAATTAATTCCGCCAAGGAATTCAACATAAATTTTTGGCTGACCTCCTCCGTTCATAGAATCGGAGACACAAACATTTAAACACCATTAATATAATACAATACAACACAGTACTGACTTTAACTTGTTCGCACAAACGCATTCACGCACAACAATAAAACACAAGTGTTAATTGAACACAAAAACAAAATTTAATTTAATTTTTTGGGAGATTTTCTTCAAATATATTTTAATTAGCAAATAAAAATGTCTTCTTTGCTAATACACCAAACAAACTGCCTCGATTTTCCCCCGTTATGCCTTTTATATGGCCGCAGCCATGGTAGAAGAATACAGGTAGTCGCATCAACACAGCTGCTGGGAAAATGCACTGTCAAATCGATTTTGGAATTGAAAATGTTAAATGAAAAATCATTGAAATTTGTAAAAATTGTATTACAACAACTTCAGATTTGCGTCGTATAAGAAAACATTAAAAAATCTAATCATTTTTGATAAAACATTTTTAAAATTTTTACATATCAATGTTCCCAAGGGCTGATGCATCTACCTATATTCTTCTACCATGGCCTGATTCATCAAATTACCTTTATCGTACCTACTGAGCCCTACATTAGAGTTGTATTTCTCGGGTTTATATTTTACGCCGGTTGGCAACACTGATTTCTTCAACCGAGCTTAACATATCAGGTTAATTTTTTCCTGACCGGCAGCAAGCAAACACATCATATCGAGGACTTGCTGCTAATTATTTTTTTCTTAAATTAAAATAAAAAACCACATGTAACATGTTTCAAATTTGGTATTTGATGTTTATAATGGATACTACAGCCTATGACAGAAAATTGTCTGTCCCATATTGTAGTATTTCCCGATATTCGGTATTTTGATGATCACATATAATAGTACCTCCCGATGTTCGGTATTTTAATGATTTTGATGATTCAGGTCCACGTCGTCGTACAGACCCTAATATAACGGCTACATTAGGTATTTTTAGGATTTTAACAGAATTTTTAACGAATTTTATTTTTTTGAAAATTGTCAAATTCGTTCCAAATGGTGGAGGGTATTCAAAGTTCGGCCCGGCTGAACTTACAGATTTTTTACTTGGTTTTATTATTACTTGATGTAATTCGAAATATTAAAAGTCTGTTTTTACTGGCTAGAGACATATCTTACATTCATACAAATCGAATTTCTATAATAAAGAAATTGAGAATATTTCATCGATTTTTTATCAGGCCAAGACTTCACAAACGTTAATAATTTCAACTAAATATCAATTAAAAACTTTAACAGCTCCAAATTTTATCTACAGATTCCAACCTTATTAACTTTGGCTGAATTAAAACCAGCATAGGCAGCCTTGGCTAATTTCAACATATCATCCATAATATCACCAGCTCCATTCAAACCAAGCCGCTGTTGGACAGGTATTTCGAAAAACATCCAAATTTGCATTTCCTGTTCGGCAGAGTAATAATCCCGTATGGTATCCACCAACATTGAAGTATTGCCCCTGGGTCTTATATCCAAATTTGCCAAACATGTACTCAGGGCCACTTTCCCATCCGTATCCAATTTGCCGGCAACAATTTGCATATAGGAAAATTTCACCTCATACATTATACGATTTCTATCCGAAAAGCTGAATAGAAAATCCAAACACTCATGACCCTGACAACCGGCAACTAACTGCTGATAATCACCATTTAGCCATCGTTGCAGATCCATGGTGCTTAGGAATTTCTTGCGGCGTGTTGGCCTGCCCAACAAATTGACCATATCGAATTTACGTATATCGAAATATTCACATTGGATGCAGCTCAAACTTAGCTGGGCCGATTGCATTCGCTTGTCGACCTCACAGACCAGTAAATGATTGAGAACTGCGGCCGATGATTCACGTTTCGCCACACATCGTATCATGCAACAGTTTCGTTGTTGTAGCAACAAATGTGCCATCATCGAAGCCATCTCAGAACGTGTCCGTGCATCAAAACCATTGCCAACGCAATCGAAATGCAATTTAGCCTTTGAAGGTGAGGATGATGATGACAAAGTGGAAAATTGAGACGATGATTTCCGATTGACTTGTAACGTGTCGTAACCCAACGCAACAAAAGGATCAGTCAGCTCGGGTCTAGCACGAACTTGTACCAGCGTTAATTTCGAGTGGGAAGCATTTTGTGATCCCAATTTATTTAGTTGAACGATTACGCGATGTTTTTCCGAAACTGCTTTTTCCAAAGAATGCATTCTTGCAAATTTCAAATTTTCAAAGGGAGTTTTGAATTGTGATTTATTTTTTTTGTTGGAAAATTTTGAATTTGAATTGACACAAATTAATGATTTCTTATGGTGTTGCCGTGGTACAATAATTTGAAAATTTTTAAAATTTCAATTAAATCCAAGACCTATATAAAGTCGGACAAGAAGATTGTTATTTACAATAAATTGAAAAGTAATTAGTAGGTTTTGCTCAATTGGGAATTGATATACTTTGAATTTCAAACTACAACAAAGTCTTTTGAAAGCAAACGTAGTTATCCGAAGGACTTACTGGCCGATCTTATTTTGCCCTTGATTAAATTTAATTAAATCAAGGAAGGACACTGCTACCAATCCTTAAAGAATGCTCAAAATCGGAGTCATTCTTACAAGGGGACTAAGCTTTTATACCCTCCACCATAGTATGGAGTGAATATCAAGTTTGTCATTTCGTTTGTAACACCTCGAAATATACATTTTCCCCACAAAGTATATATATACAGGGTGAGATAAAAGAACCGCAACAAAGTCAAACGCTATAATTTTTACATTTTTTAATTTTATTGAATGAAAGCAAAAAATATCGGAAATAGCATCAAATTTTAGAATAAGTTTAGATTTGTTCGAATTGGTCATCTTTGTCACGAATTATGGCCTTTAAACGGCCAATGAAACCGTCACACGCTGCCCGAATTTTGCTCAGCTGTATTTTGTGCCATTCCCGCGAAGCTCTTGTTTGAGGTGATCGACACTTTGGTATTTTTTAGTGCCATCCTTGCAAGACACAATAGTTAACGGATTGGTGTTCGGGGAACTTCATTTTGTAACCATTCTTGGGTGGCGCGTGCTGAGTCCTCTTGGAATGTCCAAGGTCTGCGGCCAAAATGTTTGCGTATCCAAGGCGTTAATACACCCTTCAGAATATTTTCGCGATAATATTCGGTATTTAATGTGATGTCACGATCGATTAATACGAGCGGAGAACGACAATCGGCTGTTATGGCGGCCCACATTATCACCATGGCCGGCGCTTGAGTTTTAGTGGCCAACCAAGGTGCACATTTTCAGCTGACCTCTTTGGCAAGTAAACACGATCATTTTGTTTGTTTGCAAACTACTGAACAACGAAAGTTTTCTCATCGGAGAGAACCAAATTCGGCAGTACACCACTTTCGGCAACTGTTTAGCTCTTTTGAATCTATTTTCTTTCTGCTGCGGTGTAAGTTCTTGCACTTTTTGGAATTTCAATGGCTTTATCCCGAGCTCATTTTTCAATATTTGTCGAATGGAATATTGCGATATGTGCAGCTCATAAGCCATTTTTCGGCCACTGCGACGCGGGTTTCGATCAAGTCGCTTTTTTATTGTTCGAACCATTTCTGCTGATGTTGCTGTTTTCTTCCGTCCACTTCCTTGACGTCTGGTTACGCTATCAGTATAACGGTAGCAAGCGATGCTTCTAGACACAAAAGATTTATTCACATTTATATGCTAGAGTGCTCTAAGGATAGCCACTTGCGGTTTTTCAGCCAAATATAAACAAATCACACTATCACGCTTGAATTCCATCACGAATAACTTTTTTACTGGAAAATTCTCACCAAAATGCTTTTGTACCCTTGTAATCAATATAATGAGCTGTCACTGGAATAATTTTAACAGCTGTCGGACGAGTGGCTTAGAACTGACAGCAGTCTGAAGTTTGTTGCAGTTGTTTCATCTCAGCTTGTATATTCAAGATCAGCATTAAATTCTAAGAACGATATCCGTCTGTCTGTCTGTTGAAACTACGATACACCCCACATTATTTGACGTAGAGCTTCAAAACTTGGCAAAACAATTTGTATTGTGTCTAGGATGGTTGGTATTGGAAATGAGATATATCGGTCTACATTTTGGTATAGCCGTCATAATACGGTACCTCCCGATATTCGGTGTCATAATGATTTTTGCCACACTATTTGTATTTGTAGTTCGTAATTGTTTCTAGCTCCGGTGGCAGAACTTAGTATATATAGGTCAACGATTTGGTACAGCGTACATATTACGATACCCTCCGACATTCGGTATTTTTATAATCATAGTCACATTTACCCACGAAATTGTTTTAAAATTTGGTATCTAAGAAGATTTCTTAGATGACAATCCTAGAAATATAAAATTGTCTATAGAGGTTCCCGTCTATATAACGATACCCTCCGACATTCGGTATTTTTATAATCCTAGTCACATTTACTCACGAAATTGTTTTAAAATTTGGTATCTAAGAAGATTTCTTAGATGACAATCCTAGAAGTATAAAATTGTCTATAGAGGTTTCCGTTTTGGTATGGCCTTCATATACTTTATGGTTTTTTGAAAAGTTTACAAGTATTATCCAAACGGTCTTACTGGTATTTGTAGTTTAAAGTGGAACACGTTTGAATTCAGATACTTTCATATAAAAATGTTTTCTTTATCCAAAGGTGTTTTAGTTCTAATTTCATAATCTGTGTGATTTCCCCGTAATTATTCCTTGAATAAAACAACAATACATATGGCTTATATACACCTCTTTTGATTTTTTATTTATTTATGCTCGATGATAAAATTAATACATCTATAAATTGCTGAATCATATATTAAACAAAACCTAGAATGCATTTTACATAATATTTAGTAATATTTATAATTCATACATTTATTTTTATGTTTTGTTTTTTTTTTTTTATACGTAAACATTCTATAGAAAAAGTTATGTCCTGCTGGAGAATAAAAAACAATTTCATTGAATTTATTTAGGAAATTAAACGATTATTATGGATAGAAAAGACTCCATTAAAAAAGTATTTTCTGAAAATCAGTTGTACTTATCTCATGAAACTTCAACGAATTCCTTATATCAGCTTTCGATTTCAATTTCCTACATCATATTCATTGTGGACCAAAGATTGTATAAATTCATTCATATTTTTTTCATTCAGTAACTGGCTATGTATGTTTAATAGTTTTTTTTAATATTATTTTACTATTTTATTTTGTCAATATATAATACAATAGCTATTATATATATATATAGTTTAGTTAGTAGTTATTTATATAATTTTTGCCGTTTTTTAATTTATAATTGTTATATAGTAATTATATTTCATTTATTGTCAACAAATTATGCCATTTAATCAACAATGACATGCGATAGTTGTATATTTTAGTTAATGTATTTAATTGTAATACAATCATCAAATAGAAGTTGGTTACAGTTTTGTTTGTTATTTTGGAGAAGTCTTTAGATAAAATCCTGTCAAAAAAGAAACCGAATTTTATGGTAAAATTTTAAATTTTAGAAAAAGATTCAGTTTGTTTTTTGTTTGTTTTGTTATATGTATTTGATGCAAACATTTATATATAAATTTAATTATACATACATATATTATGCAAAATAAATTTTACTCGTAATTGTTAAACGTTTTCTTTTATGGGTAGATACATGTTTTATGTAGAGAGGTAATTTGAGGTGATACAAGTCAAGTCGTGGCGAAGACGATGTAGACTCGCAAACTAACACCGATTAAAAAATCATAAAATTCTCTCTGTTCCAGAACTGCAATAATGTAAAAGTTTTTACTACGATAAAAGATTTCCCTTTATGATATCGAAAAAAATTGCAAAAACAGTAGGTTCTTGCAGGTACTGGAATCAATAATAATATTATAATATTCAAGGTAGCCAAGACCAGGAAGGAAAAAACAAAGGTCGGATGGACCGACCTTAAGATATCCTACACCATTCTGGACATTTAGCAGAGTAGATTCTCGTAACACATTTACAGGGTGAGATGAAAAAACTTCAACAAACTTCAGACTGCTGTCATTTCCAAGCCACACGTCCGACAGCTATTAAAATTATTGCAGTGACAGCTCATTATATTGTTTACAAAAAGCGTACAAAAGCATTTTGGTGAGAATTTTCCAAAAAAAGTTATTCGTGATGGAATTCCAGCGTGATTTCTTTATATTTGGCTGGAAAACCACAAGTTGCTATCGTTAGAGCACTGCAGCATTTAAATGTGAATAAATATTTTGTGTCTCGTACCATCGCTTGTTACCGTGATACGTAAGGTAGCGTAATCCGACATCAAGGAAAACAGCAACATCAGCAGAAATGGTTCGAAAAGTAAAGAAGATCGAAACCCGCATCGCAGTGACCGAAAAGTGGCTCGTGAGCTGAACATGTCGCAATATTCCATTCGGCAAATATTGAAAAATAAGCTCGGGGTAAAGTCATTGAAATTCCAAAAAGTGCAAGAACTTACACCGCAACAGAAAGAAAATAGACTCAAATAAGCTTAAGAGTTGCTTCGCTTGGCCGAAAGTGGTGAACTGCCGAATTTGGTTTTTTCCGATGAGAAAACATTTGTTGTCAAGCAGTTTGTAAACAAAGATGTCCGCAATCAATAAATGTAGAGAAATACGAGCTTCTTGAATTTTCAACTTTAAAAGGGCATAACTTCTATTTTTAACAACGGATTTCTGTTATTTTTGTACCCTAAAATACTATGTGTTGGGGGTATTATAAGTTTGATTGGGCCAAAAATTATGTAACGTCTCGAAATATTCGTTTCCCACATAGAAAGGTATATAAGGATCTTTAATCTCGTCGAGCTGAGTCGATCTAGCTATGTATGTCCTAGCTAGATCCGATCTAGCTATGTATTTGTAATCACGCTACAGGTCGCAATTATGGCCTGATCGATAAATTCAGAAATTTATAATGGAGTTAGTGCAAGAGCCAGAATAGAAGCCTACTGCTTTTGGAGATGATCGGATAAAAAAAAATTTCCTTTAAAAACATTTGCTGATTTTGCAGTTGCGCTGCAGGTCGCAATTGTGGACCAATCGAAGCGGAAGTTAGCATGGGGTTAGAGCTTAGGGCTGGTCAGAAGTCTTCCAATTTTGACGGTCTTCTGGTAATATTCAGTTGGTGAAATAGACCACAACATTTGTGTTAAATAAAAGTCAAATTTTCCATTAAACTGCGAATATTTTTAATCCGGGCGAAATCACAAATAGACGAACAGGTAAATGATCACCGTTATATATATATTCAATGTATATATACAAAGGAAGAGGATGTTAGCTAGAATGCCTATATCTCAAGAATGGCTAGATCGATTTTGACAAATTTTGTTAATTTAGAATGCCCTCTTGTCATAAAAGTATAAATTCTAAAAAAATCGCATAAGGCAAATTTTTTGCATTTTTATGCTGATTTCTTTGACGAATATAGCCAAATATCGTAGACAAGCAAATCATATACATGCGTCTAATTTTGGAGATGATCGCAAAACGTTTAGGAGTTCAAATAAACGAAAAAAAAGAAACAATTTCCTGATCACACAATTGAAGCCAATCGACACGCCTAAGAAGAGAGTTAAGGACGGGGAAGAATTCTAACATTTTGGATTACCATTGGATTATATTTAACTGTAAAATGGACCACAACAACTAACAGCACGGAGGAGTGCCTAAATATTGGGCAAATGTCCCCGGTCAAAATGCTAAGGCTAATATCTAGGCAGTGCTCCGTCACATAATTTCAAGAGCAAAAACTTCCAAAATGGATTTGTACATAAGGGGGCTCCTAATTGTAGTATTGTAGGGCATCTCATGGTCGGCCTCGCACTTCTATAGCCTTTGCCTACTTGTTTTGTTTTGACTTTTTTGTTCTTATTAATGGCATATTAAATTAAGCCCTAACGGAAGGACTCTAGTCTAGTAAAAACTCTCGGGTTTTTTTAATTTTTTTCCAAGGGGTAGGTATTTGCACCCTGATTCCTGGAAAGTATATTTTTCAAAGACCTAAAATTGTAAAAACTAGACAAAATGCATTTTTAGCAAGGTTTGAAAAATCCAAAAATGTGGTTTTAAAATTGTATTACATAGATCTTTTCAAAAAATTTGTATATACCCTTAGCGGTTTACATCAGTTAACATTGGTAACTATGATATCATAACAATAGAGGTATTTTCAAAGTGTTGCATGTCTTGTTTCATTCTTATACTTCTATGTCTTTGTATTTTTCTTGGGGGACGGACCTGGATACCCGGATATTTGACCCAAAAGTCTGGGTCCATGACCCGGGTTACACCCTGACCTACAAAGCAGATTTGGACATTATAGGTATCATTCCGTTCCAATGACATGCACGATAGTAAGATTGTTATGCTTCATATATAAATTATCTATATGTATATCAGCTTTAACATTTGAAAATAGACTCTACGTTTTAAAATCATTGATAGCCCTAAAAATCTCGATAATTATCTTCATAAAAATGTTAAGTCAAATTTTGTATTTGATTAAAGTAGTTATAAATTTCAATTCTTTCAATCGCCAGTTTTATTTTAAATATAATATGGAGCCAGAATCCCCTTCGGAAAAAAATCAAATGAATAAAATTTCAGAAAAGTTAGTTTTAGAAGGAAGAATCACCTCAAATACCTCTCCACATAAATGTAGCATTCTCTCAAAATATTGCGCTTTTTATTTGCCTTTCTCTTGCTTTCTTTTCAAACTTTAAACAAATATTTTTAACATTTTAATAAATAAACATTTATGTTATGTATGTAATTATTGCTGTTTCTATTTTTTGTTTTTTTTTTTTTTGTAACATATATGTATAATAAAAACATTCTCTCTTATACAATTTATCTGGGAGTAGCAAATTTCAAGGTATCTGTGGTTATTTGAGGATATGTTTTGTGATGTTCAAATGATGTTGGGTTTTGGTTAATACTCGAGCGGGGTGGATTAGGGGCACATTTTAATTTATGTGGTCCATTAACAGGTATGGGTGTGTATTTATGTTGTTATCAGACAAATCCTTTGCTAGTTCTATTTCTCATAAAAAGTTATGTGTTTTTGTTAAGTAGGAGTTGTGTTCTCTTCTAATGGCAGTTAAGTTCAGCTTTCATACTTTCATGGAATATAGCTAAACATTTCTTTACAAAAAATATATCATTCAAGATGTCCTTCTTATTTTATTTAAACATAATCTATTTGTTTAACTTAACTTTTAAAACTATAATTAAAAAAGCATTTCTTTATATAAAAAGTCATGTCATTCTATTGGGGTAACACAAAATAATTTCTCGTTTTCCACGATTTTTACGATTTGTAATTAAATCAAAATCACATATTATTGATTTTCTTCAATGAAAAATAAATCCTCTTGTAAAAAGAAATTATACAATTAACTAAAAAACTCATAATAAAAGCCTTAGATTTTTTTTTTATAAACATAAAAAACTATATGTAAATGCCATTTTGTGTTTTTGTTTCGGTTTGAAAGCAGCTTTTCTCGTTATTATTGTATTTGCTTGTTTGTTTTGCATCCTTATTTCTCTCACTGTATCTAAGGGGGGTTGCCGGTTCATCATTTCATTTGCCAAATTCTATTTTGTTTTACACCTGAGCTGGTTTAGTCTTTCCAAGGACCATGAGAACTTTCTGCAGAAACCTTGTTAGACTTACTGTAAATTAGAGGGAGAGAATAAGGAATAAAATGTTAATAATAAATTACTTAATGTATTCCTATTTTTTTTAAAATTAGTATTAGTTCTATCGGCATGCACCATTCCGGTTAGTAGAATTGTTAAAGATTGTTTACGAGTTTTTGACAAATTTAGGCCAATTTAAAATAAATTTTAATTTAGAAATATATATAAAAAATTGGAAATTCTCAGAGTCACAATTATATAATATCCGAATGTGTTATATTGTATTAGAATAGAAAAAAGTTCTCTGAGGAAGAACTTAATGTATTTTTTACAATGAAAACAAAAAACTCGAACTATTGGTTTTATTATAAAAGAACTCACCACGTCTTGGAATATTTCATTTTTTTTAAGAAACAAGAAGTTCTTCTTTTTGAAGACGAGAAAGTCTTCTTATATATGACCGCAAGGTCTACTTATTCTCATAGAAGACCGCAAGGTCTTCTCATGAATTACCACAAGGTCTTCCAATTGAAGATCACAAGGTTCTTATAGAAGACAAGGAGGTGGGAGGAGGAAGGTCTTCGAATAGAAGACAAATAGGTATTCTTATAGAAGACAATAAGGTCTTTTTATAGAAGACAAGAAGGTCTTCTTATATAAGACAAGATGGTCTTCGTATAGGAGACCAGAAGGTCTTCGTATAGGAAACCGGAAGGTCTTCGTATAGGAGACCGGAAGGTCTTCGTATAGGAGACCAGAAGGTCTTCGTATAGGAGACCGGAAGGTCTTCGTATAGGAGACCGGAAGGTCTTCGTATAGGAGACCAGAAGGTCTTCGTAGAGAAGACCAGAAGGTCTTCGTAGAGAAGACCTGAAGGTCTTCGTATAGGAGACCGGAAGGTCTTCGTATAGGAGACCGGAAGGTCTTCGTATAGGAGACCGGAAGGTCTTCGTAGAGATGACCAGAAAGTCTCCGTAGAGAAGACCAGAAGGCCTCCGTAGAGAAGACCAGAAGTCTTCGTAGAGGAGACCAGAAGGTCTTCGTAGAGAAGACCAGAAGGTCTTCGTATAGAAGACCAGAAGGTCTTCGTATAGAAGACCAAAAGGTCTTCGTATAGAAGACCGGAAGGTCTTCGTAGGGAAGACCAGAAGGTCTTCGTAGGGAAGACCAGAAGGTCTTCGTAGGGAAGACCAGAAGGTCTTCGTAGAGAACACCAGAAGGTCTTCGTAGAGAAGACCAGAAGTCTTTCGTAGAGAAGACCAGAAGGCTTTCGTATAGAAGACCAGAAGGTCTTCGTATATAAGACCAGAAGGTCTTCGTAGAGAAGACCAGAAGGTCTTCGTAGAGAACACCAGAAGGTCTTCGTAGAGAAGACCAGAAGTCTTTCGTAGAGAAGACCAGAAGGCTTTCGTATAGAAGACCAGAAGGTCTTCGTATATAAGACCAGAAGGTCTTCGTAGAGAAGACCAGAAGGTCTTCGTAGAGAAAACCAGAAGGTCTACGTATAGAAGACCAGAAGGTCTTCGTAGAGAAGACCAGAACATCTTCGTAGAGAAGACCAGAAGGTCTTCGTAGAGAAGACCAGAAGGTCTTCGTAGAGAAGACCAGAAGGTCTTCGTAGAGAAGACCAGAAGGTCTTCGTAGAGAAGACCAGAAGGTCTTCGTAGAGAAGACCAGAAGGTCTTCGTAGATAAGGCCAGAAGGTTTTCGTTTAGGATTCCAGAAGGTCTTCGTATTGAAGACTAGAAAGTCTCCTTCTTGAAGACCAGAAGGTCTCCTTCTTGAAGACCAGAAGGTCTTCGTCTTGAAGACCTGGTCTTCGTATTGAAGTCCATTTCTAAGCTAATCGTCCGACAGCTGTTAAAATTATTCCAGTGACAGCTCATTATATTGTTTACAAGGGAAAGCATTTTGAGAAAAAAGCTATTCGGGATGGAACTCAAGCGTGATAGTGTGATTTCTTTGTATTTGGCTGGAAAACCATAGGTGGCTATTGTTAGAGCACTCCAGCATTTGAATGTGAATAAATTTTTGTGTCTCGTACCATCGCTCGTTACCGTGATACTGGTAGCGTAGCCCTACGTCAGCATCAGCAGAAACGGTTTGAAAAGTAAAGAAACGACTTGATCGAAACCAGCGTCGCAGTGGCCGAAAAATGGCTCGTGAGCTGAACATATCGCAATATTTCATTCGGCAAATATTGAAAAATTAGATTGGGGTAAAGCCATTGATATTCCAAAAAGTGCAAAAACTCACACCCCAACAAAAAGAAAATAGACACAAAAGAGCTAAAAAGTTGCTTCGCTTTCTGAAAGTTGTAAACTGCAGAATTTGGTTTTCTCCGATGTAGAAACATTCGTTGTCCAGCAATTTGTAAACAAACAAAATGATCGTGTTTACTTGCCGAAGAGGTCAGCTGAAAATGTGCATGTGATGGTGTGGACCGCCATAACAGCCGCTCGTATTAGTCGACCTTGGCATCAGAATAAATGCCGAATATTATCGCAAAAATATTCTGGAGGGTGAATTTAAGCCCTGGTCCGCAAACATTTTGGCCGCAGACCTTGGACATTCCAACAGGACTCAGCACCATCGGACTCAGCACGTGCCACCCAAGAATGGTTACAAAATGAGATTCCTCGCTTCATTTCCAGCGCACCATCAAAATCTCCGGATACCAATCCGTTGGACTATTGTGTCTGGAGTATTTGGGAAAGCAAGGTTGGAACTAAAAATTACCAAAGCGTCGATAACCTCAAGCAAGCGCTTCGCCGGGAATGGACCAAAATACCGGGGCAGCGTGTGACGGCTTCATTGGACGTTTGAAGGCCATACTACTACCAAAGGTGACCAATTCGAACAAATCTAAACATATTCTAAAATTTGATGCTATTTTCGAAATTTTTTGCTTTCATTCAATAAAATTAAAAAAAAAAAAAAAATGTAAAAATTAAAGCGTTTGGCTTTGTTGCAGTTTTTTTTTATCTCACTCTGTATAATCGAAGACCAAAATGTCTTCTTATTTAAAGTAAGAACAAACATAATATTAACATTTTCAATTTTGTAACTCTGAAAATTTTCAAAAGAAAAATTTCCATTCAGCATTAGGTGTGTCTGGTTACCCTAAAATTTGTAACAATTGTTACAAATTGTTACTGGAAGTCGTCTGTTAACCCGAAAGTTCTGCAAAAGAGAGCGGTTGGAGAGAGAAATTTTGACAGTTGTTTCAGTGAGAGTTTGCAAATTCTTGCTGGACAAATTTCTTCTTGCAATCACTTGCAACTCTTCTTCTTCTCATTTATCGACATTCAATCAGATGTTTTATATCGTTTGTTTATTTCTTTTTGTGCTTTCAATTTGAAAATATTTTTTTGGAATTAGCAAGACTAATAGTTTTTGGAGAACAACTTTACAAAATGTGGAAAACGTAAATGTTAATATGCAATAAGACAAAAAACGACTATTTCCAACATTTTTATTTAAAAAACTTGTAAAATTAGCATTGCTTCCTTTGTTTTAATTCTCCTTATGAGGGACAAATTGGTTTGTTTTGACAAATCAGCTGATTAGTTGCAAGCTTCTGCAGGAATACCGTCTGTTTACTTTTCGCATTTTCCTTGCAAAAGAGAATAAAACTACCTTACTCTCTCAGAAAGAAGTTACTGGACAATTCCTGCTGGAAAAGTAACCAGACACACCTATTATCTAAATACTATATTTGTGATCCTAAAACTACATGTTGTGGACAAATTTTGTGCAAAGAAAAACAATATTTAACAAAAAAGGATTGTGCATAGAAAAACAGGATGGAGAAGGCATGCAATGAAAACAGGGGAAAACAGATAAAACATAAAGATTTCACAAGGAAAAATAACCAAAACCAAAAAAGAAAGAAATTAATAAAAAAAAAAATAAAAACCTTTGAGGAACTTTTTGGTCGAACAACCATCATCATTTTCTGTAATGCTTGGGTAAATCCACCTATAAAAATTAAAATGGACATTAGGATTTGGAAATAAAAATAATGGGAATAAATATATTTTATTCCCGTCTTCTTCTTCGTCTTAGGATAAAAAAGCCCAATGAGCGAATGAGTTGATATTTGAATTTAAACATGGAATATATTTTAATAAAATTTGTATTTATTATTTAAATAAAAAATTCGACTTACCCATAGTCTTTTGGAACCACATTGGTTTGTTTTTCCACGCAATAAATACCAAATAAACGGGTATACTGGACATGATCATGAGAATGCCATAGCCGGTCTCAACAGGACTGGCATACATGGGTACGACGGTGACAAAAACTGTGGCCAACAAATAAACGATGGGGAAGACTAAGGGGACACGGATGGGACGGGGCAAATTGGGTTGGGCCCAACGTAACCAGGGTAAGCACAGAACGGCAACACCAATACTTAACTGTGAGATATTGAAAAAAGAATGGATCAAAAAAATACTTTTATACAAAAGTTTTAGGAACTTACCCATGTTGCAAAGCCCACATAGTTGATAAGGGCAAAGATATCCGAAACTGTCAAATATAACATCGACAACAAAGCCATGGCCAGGACAGCAGGGGTGGGTGTAAATCTTTGTATCTGGATCATAGTTAAAATTTCAGGCATTTGACCCTCATTGGCACCGGCATAGAACAAACGGGATGAGGTCAAGAGAATACCATTTACAGCACCGAATGTTGAAAGAGCCACAAACACTGCAAAAAGGGAAATGTTAAGGAGTGAGTCCTATTCAAAAACTAAACAATCTTTTGTCATTTACCTGGAATGGTCCATGCAATAACACCAAAAGCTCTTTCGGCATAGGTTACGGCAACAGCTTGAGATCCCAAAACTTCATCGGGTGACAAAATGGTGTAGAACGAAACATTGGCCAAGACATAAACTAGTGTTACCAACACGCAGGAAATAGCAATGGCACGAGGCAAATTCTTAACGGGATCTTTCAATTCTTCAATGATGAAATTAAGGTAGTTCCTGGAAGAAGATAGGAAGGATAAAACGATTTGAAGTATAAGTGGAAATTCGAAGACTACATTTTTTAAAAATGAGGTTATTCAAAAATATAATTCTGACTTCAAAATTGTAGGTGTTCCAACGATAGAAGACTTTAAAAAGTCCACCATTCAAAAAGACCTAAAATAGGTCTTCTATCCCTAGAAAACCTGAAGTAGATCCAGTATTCGTAGAAAATTTGAACACAGTCTTCATTTCGAAATAGGAGAGCTGGAGAATATCTTCTATTCATATTAGATCTCAAGAAGGTCTTATATCGATAGAAGATATTCTATCGAAAAGAAATTTATCCATAAGAGATCTGACAAGGGTTGTTTATCCACAGGAGACTCTAAATGGGTCTTCTATTTATAGAAGATCTGAAGAAGGTCATCTATCCATAGATGACTGGAAAAAGGTCCTCATTCCTAGGAAATATGAGAAAGTTATTCCATCTATAATATAAAAGCATGTCTCCATTCATTTAACACCTGAACAATGTCTCCTATCCAGGTATGGCTTGGATAATGTCTCCAACCCAAAGATGACATAATAGAAGTCTCCAATCCATAGAATACCTGTCTTCTATCCGCAGAAAACTTAAAGAAGGACCAGGAAGAGGCATTCTATCCATGAAAACCTGAAGAAAGTCTTTATCCATGAAAGACCTGAAGAAGATCTTCTATCCATAGAAGGCCTGAAGAAGGTCTGCTATCCATAGAAAACCTGAAGAAGATCTTCTATCCAAAGAAGACCTGAAGAAGGTATTCTTTACATAGAAGACCTGAAGAAGGTCTTCTATCCATAGAAGACCTGAAGAAGGTCTTCTATCCATAGAAAACCTGAAGAAGGTCTTCTATCCATAGAAGACATGAAGAAGGTCTTCTATCCATAGAAAACCTGACGAAGGTCTTCTATCCATAGAAAACCTGAAGAAGGTCTTCTATCAATAGAAGACCTGAAGAAGGCCTTCTATCAATAGAATACCTGAAGAAGGTCTTCTATCCATAGAATACCTGAAGAAGGTCTTCTATCCATAGAAGACCTGAAGAAGTGCTCTATCCATAGAAGACCTGAAGAAGGTCTTCTATCAATAGAAGACTTGAAGAAGGTCTTCTATCAATAGAAGACCTGAAGAAGGTCTTCTATCAATAGAAGACCTGAAGAAGGTCTTCTATCAATAGAATACCTGAAGAAGGTCTTCTATCCACAGAAGACCTGAAGAAGGTCTTCTATCCATAAAAGACCTGAAGAAGGTCTTCTATCCATAGAAGACCTGAAGAAGGTCTTCTATCCATAGAAGACCTGAAGAAGGTCTTCTATCCACAGAAGACCTGAAGAAGGTCTTCAATCCATAAAAGACCTGAAGAAGGTCTTCTATCCATAGAAGACCTGAAGAAGGTCTTCTATCCATAGAAGACCTGAAGAAGGTCTTCTATCCATAGAAGACCTGAAGAAGGTCTTCTATCCATAGAAGACCTGAAGAAGGTCTTCTATCCATAGAAGACCTGAAGAAGGTCTTCTATCCATAGAAGACCTGAAGAAGGTCTTCTATCCATAGAAGACTGAAGAAGGTCTTCTATCCATAGAAGACCTGAAGAAGGTCTTCTATCCATAGAAGACCTGAAGAAGGTCTTCTATCCATAGAAGACCTGAAGAAGGTCTTCTATCCATAGAAGACCTGAAGAAGGTCTTCTATCCATAGAAGACCTGAAGAAGGTCTTCTATCCATAGAAGACCTGAAGAAGGTCTTCTATCCATAGAAGACCTGAAGAAGGTCTTCTATCCTGAAGAAGGTCTTCTATCCATAGAAGACCTGAAGAAGGTCTTCTATCCGTAGAAGACCTGAAGAAAGTCTTCTATCCATAGAAGACCTGAAGAAGGTCTTCTATCCATAGAAGACCTGAAGAGGTCTTCTATCCATAGAAGACCTGAAGAAGGTCTTCTATCCATAGAAGACCTGAAGAAGGTCTTCTATCCATAGAAGACCTGAAGAAGGTCTTCTATCCATAGAAGACCTGAAGAAGGTCTTCTATCCATAGAAGACCTGAAGAAGGTCTTCTATCCGTAGAAGACCTGAAGAAGGTCTTCTTTCCATAGAAGACCTGAAGAAGGTCTTCTATCCATAGAAGACCTGAAGAAGGTCTTCTATCCATAGAAGACCTGAAGAAGGTCTTCTATCAATAGAATACCTGAAGAAGGTCTTCTATCCACAGAAGACCTGAAGAAGGTCTTCTATCCATAAAAGACCTGAAGAAGGTCTTCTATCCATAGAAGACCTGAAGAAGGTCTTCTATCCATAGAAGACCTGAAGAAGGTCTTCTATCCATAGAAGACCTGAAGAAGGTCTTCTATCCATAGAAGACCTGAAGAAGGTCTTCTATCCATAGAAGACCTGAAGAAGGTCTTCTATCCATAGAAGACCTGAAGAAGGTCTTCTATCCATAGAAGACCTGAAGAAGGTCTTCTATCCATAGAAGACCTGAAGAAGGTCTTCTATCCATAGAAGACCTGAAGAAGGTCTTCCATCCATAGAAAACCTGAAGAAGGTCTTCCATCCATACAAAGAAGACCTGAAGAAGGTCTTCCATCCATAGAAAACCTGAAGAAGGTCTTCCATCCATACAAAGAAGACCTGAAGAAGGTCTTCCATCCATAGAAGACCTGAAGAAGGTCTTCTATCCATAGAAGACCTGAAGAAGGTATTCTATCCATAGAAGACCTGAAGAAGGTCTTCTATCCATAGAATACCTAAAGAAGGTCTTCTATCTATAGAAGACCTGAAGCCGATTTTCTTTAAATATAAATTAAATTTTAATAAGAATAATAGCCAAAGCATCCAAAGTATTTTTTTAGATCTTAAAATAACATGATTAGCTATTATTTAATATCATGTACTACCCTGACAGCATCATTCAATTATCAGCGTAATTGAATTAACTTCAACTGCCAGTTGCATGTCTTCTTCTTTATTTTCCAATCGCTTGCCATGTAATAAGGGACCACACAAAAATAATAAAATCACAAAATCCTATTATTTTTATAAGAAGACTATTTCATGACTTCCAATTGCAAGGAAACGAAAAAAAAAATCAGAATGCCAAGCAACAAGTGGTGGCATTTCGAAACCTTCAATAACATCCTAGATCCTGGGTCAAAGATGCGTACGCAATATATTCTCATTTACCATTTCGCCCATTACCCTCCCATCCCACCCCATCCCTTAACTCACCATCCATTGTAGGCAAATAATCCCGAGTAAAACGAAAGCGCCAGTGACGTGACTCGTGTATCCGTATTTTCAAATGTAAAATATTCCGTATGGCCCAAGTAGAGTTGGTAAATGCCCGATGCAATGATAATAAACAAGGCCAACAGCTAATAAATGGAGATAAAATAGAGACAAATCAGTTTATGGCATTATCTTTATGTCAGGGAAAGATGTTGGTCAGTTGAATCCAGTTTAACTTACTTTGGCATATGTGAAAATATCCTGCACTGCAGTAGCCCATTTAACGTCCCAACAGTTGACAAATGTCAGGATACCTAAAATGCGAAAAGAGTGACATTAGTTGGCTTAAGAAATGAAAATGCTCAATTTAATGGATTTTATTTGAATTTGTGAGCGCGGAAGGATTTCCAATAAGGAAAACAGTGATAGTCTTCTGTTTCTAGAATGATATTTTTTTAAAGTAACGATTCCTATTTACAGTAGATTTATTTTATTTATGTGTGTTAATATGTTTGTAGAGTAATTGTATGATGTAATATTTTCAAAAAATTACATTCGTTAGAAGAGCTAACATTATACTACGACAGTTATTTCTGAGTTTCCATGCCTACATAATTACTTATTCTTTGTGATTTAAAGCAAATAAACAAGTAAACGTAATGGGTTGATTCAGTAATGCATGGTTCAATATCAGTTAATATTATTATTTTTTTAAATTATTAACTCCAGCAAATCTCATCGCATTAAAATGATTTTTTATTAATTATTTAAAAAACACATCAGAACTTACATATACAACACACAGCTAACAGTCGGGCTGCATCTTCGGGCGGTGTACATTCCGGGAAGAATGGTTTCAGCACATACACACTGAATGTGAGCGCCACAATTGCCTGAGAGCACGGCCGCACAATCATACACTCAATCCACAAACGTATGAAAGCCATAAATGGACCAAACGTTTCCATGATATAGGCATAATCAGCGCCGGACTTTGTAATCATTGTGCCCAATTCCGCATAGCAATAAGCACCGACCTGAAATTAAAAATCGAAATATGTTTAAAATTGAAATTAAATAATAAAAATATATAAAACGTAAAAATAATAATAAAAATAAAAAAAATATTATTTTTGAAATAAACTGAAATGATGCGGGGAGGGAGAGAACAAAGCACAACTGAGGCATGTTTGGAATATTTGGTTTTTAAAAGTAAAAAATTAAATGGAAAATATTTTCATAATAAAAATATATATAATAATATTTCTCATTTTATATTTTTGTAAAACTAAAATCCTGTCTGAACTTCGATTTTTTGGCAAACATTTTAAAACCAAATTGCAAAATATTTTCTTAATCATATTTATACCCTACACCACATAGTGGTATTACGTCATTCTGCATTTGTTTGTAACATGGAGAAGGAAGGGAGGTAGACTCTTGAGAATCTTCATTTAATCATTTTTGAGTCGATTATGCATTATGAATGTCAGTACGGATGTCCGTCCATCTATATATTTTTGTGAAAAATATGTAGGTCGCATTTATTATTCGATTTAGATGAAATCTTGCGAACAATGTTTGTTTGGCCCAAAGACGAACCCTATTGAAATTGGTGATAATCAGATTTAGATATAGTTCCCTTATATCTTTAACCGATTTCGGGTAAATGACCCACCTAATGGCACATATAGCTATAGCTCCCATACAGGGTGAGATGAAAAAACTGCTCGTCCGACAGCTGTTAAAATTATTCCAGTGACAGGCCATTATATTGTTTACAATTTTTTTTCCAGAAAAAAAGTTATTCGTGATATAATTCAAGCGTGATAGTGTGATGTCTCGTACCATCGCTCGTTACCGTGATACTGATAGCGTAGCCCTACGTAAAGGAAGTGGACGGAAGAAAACAGCAACATCAGTGGTGGTGAACTGCCGAATTTAGTTTTCTCCGATGAGAAAAAATTCAGTTGTTTTGTAAACAAAACAAGTACAAAAGCAGTAAGTTCGGCCGGGCCGAACTTTGAATACCCTCCACCATTTGGAACGAATTAAAAAATTTTCAAAAAAATAAAATCCATTAAAAATTATTTTAAAATCTTTAAAATATCTAATATAGGAAGGTGCCGATATATGGGGGATATACGATATTGTGGACCTATAAAGACAAATCTATGTCTGCGTGTAAAGTACTCACAAGGAACTCCTTGTGTGGATTTTCAGATCATTCCATTGGAAAAAGTGGCTAACATCATCAAAATACCGAATATAGGGGAGTACCGTTATATGGGAGCTATACGTTATCGTTAACCTATATAGAGAATTCTCTGTCGGGGGGTAAAGTGCTCACAAAGAACCCCTTGTGTACAAAGAACCCCTTGTGACCATTCCGTTGAAAAATATGGCTAAAAACATCAAAATACAGAATATCGGGGGTACCGTTATATGGGGGCTATACGATGTCTCTGCCGAGGTATAAAGTACCCACAAGGAACTCCTTGTGTGGATTTTCAGTTATATGGGGGATATACGATATCGTGGATCTATACAGACAATTCTTTGTGAGGGAGTAAAAGGCCCATAAGGGACTCCTTTTGTGGAATTTCAGACAATTCCATTGAAAAATGTGTGGGCTATACGATATCGTCGACACATATAGCCCATCTTCGAACTTGACCTGCCTGCAGACAAAAGAGAGATCTGTGCAAAATTTTAGCTTCCTATCTTAATTCGTTTAGACTGTAGCTTGATTACAACAGACGGATGGACAGGGCTAAATCGTCTTAGAATTTTACGCTGATCAAGAATATATATACTTTGTTGGGTCTAAAATGATTATTTCGATGAGTTGCAAACGGAATGACGAACTTAATATACCCTCCATACTTTTTTTGGTGGAGGGTATAAAAACGGCCTTGGACATTCCAACACGACTCAGCACGCGCCACACAAGAATCGTTACAAAATGAGGTTCCTCCCTTCATTTCCAGCGCACAAGTCCCACTAAAATCTCCGGATACAAATCCGTTGGACTATTGTGTCTGGAGTCCTTCGGGAAGCAAGGTTGGCACTAAAAAATACCAAAGTGTCGATTACCTTAAGCAAGCGCTTCGCCGGGAATGGGTCAAAATACCGCAGAGAAACTTTCGGGCAGCGTGTGACGGTTTCATTGGCCGTTTGAAGGTCATAATTAGTGCCAAAGGTGACCAATTCGAACAAATCTAAACTTATTCTAAAATTTGATGCTATTTGCTTTCATTCATAAAAAAAGTGCAAAAATTATGGTGTTTGACCTTGTTGCAGTTTTTTTATCTAACCCCTAGATTTTATACTACAATATCATTAAACATTACTATATTCGCGATTTATTGAATTTCCGACGATTGAAAAGGAAATTCAATAAGTCGAGAATATAGTTTGTGATTGATTTAATCATTGTATTTTCTAATTGTTGCACAGTTAAGACTCAAATTATTTCATTAATTTCAACCTGAATTTAATATGAATCATATCTGTTAATTATCGTTGATCTTGTAACATTGTGTAGTCGCGTGGCAGAAAATTGTGCATTTTACACAAATCATAAAAAAATAAGTCACAGATGATTAGTTCTATTACTACATGTGACTAAGAAATAAGAATTAAACTTAAAATACAAATTAATAAATAACTTGGTCAGAAAATGTATCTAACGAATTAACCTTCAATAGGCTTTTAACATTTGCCAACAAAACTAATATGAAAAGAAACATTTGCTTAAACGTGATATTCGTTTAAAACATTCTTTAAAAGAATCTGCACTTTTTGATCAGAAGGTTTTTGAATAAATATTCATAAAACTAAGTTAATTCATTCATTCAATTTCTTGAAAATATTTTCTTAAAGATAGACGATTTTTGGCCACAAAAAATATTTTTAAAACGATGTTTTAAAAGTTTCTTGAGAAATATGCCATAATTTTTAAAAATATACATTTCTTAGTTAGGAAGTCCTTAAAAAATGCAAATTAAAATTAAATATATTAAAAAAATCTTCTCATAGCTTGAAAAACATTTTAAGATTCAAAGCAATGGGACCAAATCGTATATTTAACAAGTAAAATAGCTGTAAGCTCGGCCGGGCCGAACTTTGAATACCCTCCATCATTTGCAACGAATTTGGCAATAAAAAATAAAATCCGTTAAAAATTCTGTTAAAATTAAAAATGAATGTAGCCGTTACTTTAGGGTCTATACGACGACGTGGACTTGCATAGGCAACTTTTGTTATAAGCCATTACAATATTCAAATGCGAAACTTGAAAAAATGTAATAATGTAACTAAAATAATCAAAATACCGAATATCGGAAGGTACCGTTATATGGTGCTATACGAAGACGTGGACCTGCACAAACTTTTCTTTCTTAGGCTGTAGTATTCATTACGAACTTCAAACACCAAATTTGAAACAAATCCGGTGAATAATGTCGCTAAAATCATATACGAAGACGTGGACCTTCACAGATAATATTTTGTCTTAGGCTGTAGTATCCATTACGCACTTCAAATGCTAAATTTGAAACAATTTCGCTGAATAATGTCGCTAAAATCATCAAAACACTGAATATCGGGAGGTACCGTTTTATGGGGGCTATCCCAAAATGTGGACCTCCATGACCCATTTTCTATACCAAATATAATACACATTTTCTATGCCAAAAGTCCAGCATATAATACACATTTGAGTAAAATTTTGTTAACTTAATTCATTTCGTTCGGAGGCTAGAGTGATTTACACAGATAGACGGACAGATTGATAGACGGACAGACGGACGGACATCGTTAAATCGACATTGAATTTTATGCTGATCAAGAATATATATACTTTGTGTGGTCTAAAATGTATATTTCGAGATGTTATAAAGGGAATGACTAATATAACCTCTATACTATGGTGGAGGGTATAAAAATATCCGAATATAAAATCTACACTTTCACTTTATACATTTCCAACAGAGACTCACATTTCAAATTTCAGAATTCTACTATTACACTGTAATTTCATAACTGCACATTGTAGGTGCTACTACCTCGAATTTTAAACCATAACACCACTGTGTTTTCGAACAACCCAGTTCAAATATTTTTCTATAAGCTACTTTTAAATTTGTGTATATTAGTTGAATATGAATTGGAAATTCAGAAAAACGTATATATTTATTTATTTATAGTAAAGTAGGAACAATTAATCAAAATTTAACCAAAATTGGCTCTACTCTGAAATCCTGGTTATAACTAATCCCTTTTCTATACAGTTTTTCTTTTTAAATTCTTTAAAATTATTTTGAGATCATCACGGATATTACTTCTTTAGGATTTTGTTTTAATTTATAAGATATATATTTTTATATAAAATTAAATTTCTTCAAGGTACTCTTAAACATCCACGAGTGTAACTCCGTCAGTTTTTTAAGACGACTCGATAAAAAAACTTCGACCTTGAATTTAAATATTATACATATGATTGTAATCCTTCAAATATGTTAATTACACTTAATAAAAAAAGAAATAAACGATTTTTAAAAATACTTCATATCTCATCAAAAATCAATTTATCCCATTCCAGTCATTTAGGATGAAAAACGGAACAATCATAACTTATGATTTTTCTTTTTACGGAAATACATACGCGCAAGCAAAAAAATTGAAAAATCAATTAAAATAAAAAAAATGGAAATTCCTAACACGTTGTTATGGCCATTGTGGGCTGCAACAGACAATCGACAACTTGACTACATTGATGTCATACCAATTCGTCGTTACCGACATCGTTGTTGTCCATAAACATTGACACTTGATGTTCCTAAGTGTGCCAGAGAGTATGAACAATTTACAACAAAGTGAAGAAAAAGTATTGAAATCCAACCACCCACAAACGCCTTGACTTGAGGAATGCTCAATATTGTTTGACTCCTTAACTGGAGAGGCGGCGGTGGCGACTTCAGGGACTCTTCACAGGCGAATGATGGTAAGAGAATAGTAATGAGATATTTGCCTTTCAATAAAACAGTGAATGTTATGACTTCCTGCTCTTGTAGTGACATCTAAGGAATTTCAGAGTAATTTCATTATTGATAATGCCTGCGGCAGAGCCTCTAACATACATACACACATATATATGTATGTATAGATGCCACGCACAAAACCCTTGTACAAAATGAAATGCCGACATTTTCTTATTTCGCTTCTGGTTATGATGGTATGCCAGGGTCTTTGACTATTTATGAAGTGTGAGAAATAGGAATGGGATCAAAACAAAAATATGCCATTAAATTTGAACGATGAAATGAGTAAATAAGTAATTTAATTATACTAGTAATGTGTTTGTTTTCGCATTTATCCGGTGGTGGGCAGAAACAACAAAGATACCTTTTTTTTTGGAAAATATTGAAGAATAAAAACAAAAATCTACAGACCCTCAACTTTAAGATATTCTTAAAATCAGATATTTCAGATATTCTTAAAAAATATTAGAATAATATTAGGTAATACTCATCCAACCAATTATTTATGTTCAAAATCTATAATTATATAAATTATTTGTATTATGAAAGGGTTAACCCCTTTCTCGCAAATATCGGATGCTACCGTTACATATAGACTATACAATAGCTAATTTTGGTATTCCAGCTCTATACATTCACTCAATACCAAATTTAGTAACACTTAGTAATTGTCTTTTAATTTTAGTAATCATTTGCAAAACCGTTCCTTATCTCAATCCTAAAAACCAACAGTTATCGCAACATAAAATTTTACGTTTTCAACTCTATCCCTTCACCAAATTCGGTAACACTTAGTATTTTTCGAACAATTCCAAAACAACCTCCATATCTCAACTCCAAATACCAAGAGAACCCCAAATCATTTTTGGTGAGAATTTTCCAGAAAAAAAGTTATTCGTGATAGAATGCAAGCGTGATGATGTGATTTCTTTATATCTGGCTGAAAAACCACAAGTGGCTATCGTTAGATCACTCCAGCATTTAAATGTGAATAAATCTTTTGTGTCTCGTACCATCGCTTGTTACCGACGTCAAGGAAGTGGACGGAAGAAAACAGCAACATCAGCAGAAATTGTTCGAAAATAAAGAAGCGAATTGATCGAAACCCGCGTCGCAGTAACCGAAAAATGGCTCGTGAGCTGAACATATCGCAATATTCCATTCGGCAAACATTGAAAAATGAACTTGAGCTAAAGCCATTGAAATTCCAAAAAGTGCAAAAACTTACACTGCAACAGAAAGAAAATAGACTCAAAAGAGCTAAAGAGTTGCTTCGCTTGGCCGAAAGTGCTAAACGGCCGAATTTGGTTTTCTCCTTTGAGAAAACATTCGTTGTGCAGCAGTTTGTAAACAAACAAGATGATCATGGTGACTTGCCAAAGAGGTCAGCTGAAAATGTGCACCTTCGGTTGACCACCAGAACTCAAGCGCCGGCCATGGTGATGGTTTGGGCCGCCATAAAAGCCGATGGTTGCTCTACGCTTGTATTAATCGACCGTGGCATCAGAATAGATGCCGATTATTATCGAGAAAATTTTCTGGAGGGTGTATTAAAGCCTTGGGCTTGCAAACATTTTGCCCGTAGACCTTGGACATTCCAACAGGACTCAGCACCATCGCACTCAGCACGCGCCACCCAATTATGGTTACAAAATGAGGTTCCTCGCTTCATTTCCAGCGCACAATGGCCATCAAAATCTCCTGATACCAATCCATTGGACTATTGTGTCTGGAGTATTTTGGAAAGCAATGTTGGCACTAAAAAATACCAAAGTGTCGATAACCTCAAGCAAGGGCTTCGCCGGGAATGTGCCAAAATACCGCAGAACAAGATTCTGGCAGCGTGTGACGGTTTCATTGGCAATTTGAAGGCCATAACTCGTGCCAAAGATGACCAATTCGAACAATTCAAAACTTATTCTAAAAGTTAATGCTCTTTTTGCCATGTTTGCTTTCATTCAATAAAATTAAAAAAAAAAAAAAAAACAGTAAAGAAAGTCCTAAAGTCGGGCGAGGCCGACTTTATGATACCCTACACCACTTTGCTAATTTAGTTGAGCTCCACTTAATAATAAAAAGTTTTTATGGGAGAATTCAATCATACTCATAGCGTGGTTATAACTATAATTTAAAATTCAAAGGACTAAATATGCCGAAGCATTTGTATCTTTTAAATTCGGACTTTTATTGCCCATTTGGTGCGAAATTAATTTGAAATCGGATAAAAATATATATATGGGAACTATATCCAAATCTGAACCGATCTCGATAAAATTGTGCAAAGATATTTCTGGGCTGTATTTGATATATTTCCCTGAATATCGTTGTTACGGTGTGCATATTACGGCTGTGGGTAACAAATACAATAAATCGGATGAACAATATATATGGGAGCTATAACTATATCTGAACCGATCTTCACCAAATTTGGCATACTACCTTCTAGACTAAATTCGGTCGTATGTGCCATCCCATTTGGACAAATATTAGAAGTTTGGTGCACAATAAATGGTAAATCGGACGAAGTTATATATGGGAGCTATATCCAAATCTGAACCGATCTCGATAAAATTTAGCAAAGGTATTTCTGAGCTGCATTTGATATATTTCCCCAAATACTGTTGTTATAGAGTGCATATTACGGCTGCGGAGGACAAAAATAACAAATCGGATGAACAATATATATGGGAGCTATAGCTTTATCTGAACCGATTTCGATAAAATTTGGCATACTTATTTTAAGGCCTAATTTGGTTGTATGTGAAAAATTCCATACTATTCGGGCTGACATTACACGTTTGGTGCACAATAAAAGGCAAATCGGACGAAGAGATATATGGGAGCTGTATCTAAATTTTTACCGATTATCTCCAATTTCAATAGGGTTCGTCCTTGGGCCAAACAAATGTTGTTTGCAAAATTTCATCTCAATCGGATAATAAATGCGACCTGCATTTTGTTCACAAGAATACATGGACAGACGGACGGACGGACTGACATGCATAAATCAACTCTGAATGTGATTCTATGCAGATCATCAAAAGGAACTATGGATCTATCTCGTTTCCTTTTGCCTGTTACAAACAAATGCACAAAGACATAATACCCTGACCACCTTGTGGTGTAGGGTATAAAAAATGTAAAAATTAAGCCGTTAGACTTTGTTGCAGTTTTGTTCATCTCAACGTAAATTCTAATTCGATTTAGCCATGTCCTTCCTCCTGTTGTAATCATGCTATCTTCCGAAGGAATTAAGATAGAAAATTGAAATTTGGCGCACATGTGTTTTGGGCCTGAACTTTCCTGAACCTGAACTGTGTTTTGGACCTGAACATTTATCTGCAGAATTTTTTCCATTTTGGAATTTGGTGTTCGCAGTGAGATCTGCTTCATAGGACAGAAAATTGTCAACACAAAAATGTAAGTCCGCGTGTAGCCCCCATATAATAATACCTTCCAATATTCGGTATTTTGATGTTTAAGAAATCGTATTTGAATATTGTCTAGATCTATATATGTCAATAAAACGATAATTCCATATTTTCGGCATTTTTATGTTCTTAGTAGTATTTTTCAACGGAATTTTTTTTAAATTTTACAAATTTATTTTTTATGTTGTGGGTGGTATTCAAAGTTCGGCACGGTCGAGCTGACTGTTTTATTATTTAAATAAAGATCCAACAAAAAGATATGTGCTAACGATTTTGCATTTCTCAGAGTCTCATTTTTTTAGAACTATATTTTCGAATGCTCTAAAGATTTCTCTACATTTTCCTCGACCACATTTCGACTTCTACGTAAATCCATCAAACCGATTTAAACTAGTTCTATTAACGCCTGAAGCATCAATAACATTTTAATTTATTTTTATTCTCAACTACAAACAAATATTGCATTATTTATAAGTGTGCCGGTGAAACAAGTATGGCAAGAAGAAGATGAAACATGTACAACGTGTAATCATGCTAATAAAAATGCAAATAAAAGTGGCAGCAGCAGGAACAGCAACAGGTGACAATAGTCAATCGATAACTGCCAGACGCTGAGCTATTTAGATTGAAACAACTTGAACGATAGTCTTCATTCATTAGAATATTATCCCCATATGGATTGGGTGGTATTTATTGTTAAGTTTGGGGTGGGCATGGCGGTGTCCACCGGTGGGACAGATGTTGTTGCCAAATGCACAGCGCGTGTACATCGGAATTATAAGTAATATTTTCAATTGCCTAACAATTAGCTTTATTCTTGTTCGGTGAATATGTCTCAGGTGGTTGGTCGTTTGGGGTGTGTGTTTTTGCTGTTTAGCAATTGTTTACATTTACGGAGTAAACAAATTATTGTTTGTTTTTGTTGCTCGCCTTATAAATCATCTAAATACTAGTTGGCTAGCACAGGTGGGAATTTTATTATTATTATTAAAATCTGAGATACATTCTTTCAAAATTAGTATTTTAATGGAATTGATTTAAATATTGGTGACTTAATGCCGCACGTAATGGAGGTGGAATTTTGTGTACCACAATCAAGAGGATATTATATAAAGGTTTTTTTTGGAAATCCATATTTGCAAATTCAGATATTAATAGAAAGAAGTAGAAATACGTTTGGATCGAATTTTTTAGACGCTGTTATAGACAAAGACTTGTTTGGAAAAACAACCAAATGAAAAAAAAAAAAAACATTAAGAAAAATTAGAGTACTGGGAAGTTCCACTTTTTGACAAAAAAACCGTAAACGTATAGGTAAAGTATAGGTACCCTATACCAGATGTGTATTTAGAAGAGCTCCCATAACAGATATACCGGACCAAGTTTCACCAAATGCACAAATTCGGTTGAATTTTGAAAAAATCTCTCCAACTTGGGCTTATATTACATATATGGTGAATAATAACCGTGAAATCGGATGAAGATGCATATCGAAGGTATATAAAAACTGAACCGATGTCTATACATTTTGGCACAGGTATTTTTGAGAAATATTTGATATATCTGAACCGAGATATGATATATTTGAACCGATTTTCTCCAAATTTGAAGTACTTGTTTCTAGGACGAATTTGGTTGGAATTTCCAAAATTCAGTCCATTTGAACTGATAATAGCCATTTGGTGCACAATAAACCTGATATCTGATAATGATATATATGGGAGCTCGATAAAATTTGACAGAGGTATTTTTGAGTTTCATAAGTTATTTGGTACAAAATGTTGTTCTTGTGGAGTGCATATGAGGGGCATAAAACCCCAAATCGTAGGAAACATATGTATGGAAGCTCGAACTATATCTGAACCGAATTTTCTCCAAATTTGAAGAACTTATTTCTAGACTGAATGTTGAAACACATCCTATTTGGACGAATATTACACATTTCACTTGATATGAACAATTTAACCTCTATATTGATTTCAATTCAATTTCATGCTGATCTCCGAACATATGCACTTTATGTGGTTTGCGACGAGTATTTCGAAGTGAAACAAATGAAATAAAAATATTGAAAATCTTGTCCCTATTGTTTGTATATAGGACTTTTTTTACTTAAATTTGAGTTTTACTTAAAAAAAATAAACCATTAAAAATAATTCGAGTTTTAATAAGTTTTTTTCCTACTTACCATTGAAAAAATGCCGGATACCACCCAAACAATGAGAGCCAAATTTACACTGCCGGTATACATGAGGACACCCGTGGGCGATACGAAAATACCCGAACCGATAATGGATCCAACAATAACGGTACACCCATTGATAAGGCTCATTTTGGTCTTCAGTGTCACTTCACCGCCCCCATCGGCTTCCACCTTTGGTGCAGCTTCACCATTTCCATTTACAACGGAACTTTTCCGCGATGAATTTTTCCGATTTAATGATTCAGTCTCCATGATGATGATAACAGTGGTGTGGCGTGGTTTACCTCACTGACGACTCACCGACTGACCACGCAGCAATTAATGTTAATTAATAGGTACTTGCACGCTTATGTTCGTACCGGGCTATTGTTTATTTTTTTTTTGGTTCTGAAAATAGACAGAAAGAGGAAGAAATTAAATGGTGAAATGATTAGCTTTGCAAGAGTGAGATGTTCGGTGAGATGCTCTTGAGTAAGATATTCAAAAAAAAAAAAAAAAAAAAAAAAAAAACCGTTTTAGAATAAACATATTTGTGTTGTGTTTACTTTTCAAATTAGTATTTAGGAATAAATAGACGTAATATGGTGAAAATTGCACAGTGTTTTGGAGTCGAAAAAATAGGTTATACATTTTTTTAAATTATTTATAAATAATAAAGTAAGTAAGTAAGACTATAGCCTTAGTCGTGCGGTACCGACCATGTGATACCCTACAACATTACAATATATTAGAAACCCCCTTATGTCCCCTTGGAACATTTCGCTTTTGAAATGATGTCACGGAACACTGCCTACATATTACCCTTAGCATTTTGACCAGGAAAATTTGCCCAATATTTACGCACTTGTTAGTTGTTGTGGTCCATTTTAAAGCTAAATATAATTCAATGGTCATCCAAAATGCTAGAATTCTTCCCTGTCCTTAACTCTCTTCTCAGGCGTGTTTATTGGCTTCAACTGTTGGATCAGGATATTTTTTCTATTTTTGGTTCATTTGAACCCATAAATATTTTGCGATCATCTCCAAAAGTAAGAGTTCTCTCTGTATTCCAAATTTACACTCATCTATAAGATTTGCTTGTCTACGATATTTGGCTATATTCGTCAACGAAAACAGCATAAAAAAGCCAGAAGTTCGCATTTTGTGTACTTCGGATATCGCCCGTAAGTAATGTTGGTATTTTTTCACACAAAAATAGTGCTCCATTCCACCCGCCGTCCTTAACTCTAACTTCATGCGAGATTTCGTGTCCTTTGGTTTCCATTTATGACCTTTATAACGGCTGCAAAATCAGGAAAGTTTTTAGTTGTTGATCCATTTCAACCCCCCAATATATTGCGGACATCTTTAAAAACAATAGGCCCAGCCCTTCTCAGCCTTACCCTACCCTTGTGACAATTTTCGTGATAATCGGACGATAATGGCAATCTGTATATAATAGCTCCCACCTGTATTGCGAGGTGAAAAAATATTACAAAATGTACACCGCAATATTATAAGTCAAATTGAAAAAATCGCATGCGATAAAAAATATGAAAAAATAAACAAATGTCACAAAATACTACAAAATCTATATTAACATCATTATTGGCATCTTTTTATCCAATTTTAGATTTTATTCTTTTATGCCAGGAGGGCATTCAGAATTGATACAATTTGTCAAAATCGGTACAGCCATTCTTGAGATATAAGCATTTTCGTTAACATCCCCTTCCTTTGTTTATACACATTGTATATATTTCGCTATATATATCCGATATATTTACTATCGGCATCTACGTAACGGTCAGAATTGACCTGTTCGTCTATTTGTGATTTCGCCGGGACTAAAAATATTCGCGGTTTAATGGAAGATTTGACTTTTAATTTAACACAAATGTTATAGCCTATTTCACCCACTAAATATTACCCAATGACCATCAAAATTGGAAGGCTTCGGGCCAGCCCTAAGCTCTAGCCCTATGCTAATTTCGATTCGTCGATTGGTCCATAATTGCGACCTGTAGAGCAACTGCAAAATCAGGATTTTTTCAGTTTTTGGTCAATTTCGACCCCTATATATTATGCGATCATCTCCAAACGGAATAGGGTTCTATTCTGACCTTCTAAATTTCGAATTTCGAGGTGTTACATAATTTTTGGTCCAATCAAACTTATAATACCCCCAACACAAAGTGTTGTAGGGTATAAATATTGCTTTGCTACGGGAGCTACAAGAATCTACTAGTTTTGCCATTTTTTTTCAATACCATCAAGGAAAAATCACTAATCGTTGTGAAAACTTTTACATTCTAGTAGTTCCAATAATTCGTATGCTTATGATTTTTGTTTTTACATTTATTAATTTTTTATCTTTTTTTCCATACTTATGTAAATTATACTTCGTATCTTTTACTGCAAATAAATAAGTTAATCCCAACTGTTCAAGTCGAGTTTAATGTCAATGTCAGTTGATTAATTCTATAAACAGAGCAAAAACAACAGCTCAAATCTGCTCTAGTTTCTATATTTGTACAAATGTTATTGTGATAACAATAATCAAATGACTCAGCCAATGTTGGATTATTTAAATATTTGGTATTTGTTGGACATAATGGGTTCTGGCTGCGGTGGCGAAACATTGTATGTATAGGTCCACGTTTTTGTATAGCCCCATATAACGGTACCTCCAGATAATCGGTATTTTGACGATTGTTGTCACATCTCTTCGCTGATTTGTCTAAAAATTGGTATTTTTGTGTCCTAATGGGTTCTAGATCCGTTGCCGAAATATTGTATGTATATGTTCACGTTTTTGTTTTGCTTTCTTTGAAAGTTTTGTTTTTCAAAATCGTCAACTCTTTGTGGGAGAGGTACCAGAAAAAATGCTCTACAATCTTTAAAACAGATCTTGTGTTGACGGAAATATTCAGATGCACCAATTCTGGTTGGAATCGGATATTAATTTCGCGTTTTTATGAGCTAAAAGGATATTGAAAATGTTTAACCTTTGTGGGAGACCTATATATTCCATCTTCACAGCAGATATTTTTTTTGTAGAAGTATTGAGATGTGTGACATTCAAGGATAATCAGGTGCTTATTTCACGTTTTACGAGCATCATGGCTATTTAAAATTCTACTAGAAGGAGTGGACCGATATATTCTATCTTTACGGCAGATCTTGTGATAGTGGAAATAATGGGATGTGCAAAATATAAAGAGAACCGGATACTTATTTCGGATTTTATAATCGCTTATGATATTAAAAATTTTGACCCTTTGAGGGGGAGGTACCAGAAGAAGGAGACCGACATATTCCATCTTCACACCAGACCTTGGTTTCATATAAGTATTGTGGTGTGTGTAATTTGAAGAAAATCGGACTCTTAGATCTTTTGCAAATATTGGGATTCGCAAAGTTGGGGCAAAATCCGACCATCCTTTCCCTTTCTGGGCAGCAAAATATTTTCTTTGAAAATTTCGACATTTTGTGGGGGAGGTACCAGACTAGCAGTGGACTGATATTGCCCATCTCCGAACTCGATTTAAGTTTGACAAAAATATTATGGTTTACCCTTTGAGAGTGCAAACCATCCGGACAAACAGACATCGCTAAACCCACTCCAAACGGATTTGGTCCAAAGATACCTAGGGCCTAAAACCATTATTTGGACTAGGTACGTTTTCGCCTTTTTAAATGATTATATATTAGAGAAGGTATATATTGTTGAGGGTATAACTAGAAAAATGATGATAAACAAATTGTAAACAGGATTTTGGCATGCTTGTCGGACTATTTTATGCCCTACCAAATAAATAAATAATTAAATTGTAAAAATAATACTTCTAAATTTACAAGTACCCTTCTTCAGCAAAAAGTCCACCTTAAAATTTTAGATTTGTTTCAGCAGTTCGTGTTAGTCCTTTTTAGGACTCAAAGAGTACAATTTTTCGGAAAGATTAATTGAAAAATAATTAGCTTTTATATCAAAAAGTCTTCAAAATCTTTCATTTTGAAGTTAACCGAGAAGAATATTAGTAAAACCATTGCAAGATGGATCCACATTTAATTTTTTATCATAATCTATTTCAATATATCCATATGTAAACCCTACAAACCAACATATCGACCTCAATATCAAAATTCGGAGTTTCAGCCCTATCCTTTCACTCCAAAGAAAATGTAGTATTTGTATCTTATGGTTATATATGCCAAATACCATCGTATTTAGATTAATATTACACATTTGGTGAAAATAAAAGACAGATTGGGCGAAGATATATATGGAAGCATTATCTAAATTTTGACCTATTATCTCCAATATCAAACAAATATTTTGTGCACTGTTTCATCTTAATCGGACAATAAATGCGACCTGTACATTGTTTACAAAAATACATGGACAGACAAACATGCATAAATCGACTCAGAATGTGATTGCTTTTGATGAACTATGGGTCTAACTCTAATATTTAATGTTCTAATAATTGGCTGGAAAACCACAAGTGGCTATCGTTAGAGAACTCCAGCATTTAAATGTGAATAAATCTTTAGTGTCTCGTACCATCGCTCGTTACCGCGATACAGGTAGCGTAGCCCGACGTCAAGGAAGTGGACGGAAGAAAACAGCAACATCAGCAGAAATGGTTCGAAAAGGAAAAAAGCGACTTGATCGAAACGTCGCAGTAGCCGAAAAAAGGGTCGTGAGCTGAACATAAAGTAATATTCCATTCGGCAAATATTGAAAAATGAGCTCGGGGTAAAGCCATAGAAATTCCAAAAACTGCAAGAACGTACACTTCAACAGAAAGAAAATAGACTCAAAAGAGCTAAAGATTTGCTTCGTTTGGCCGAAAGTGGTGAACTGTGGAATTAGGTTTTCTACGATGAGAAAACTTTCGTTGTCCAGCAGTTTGCAAACAATCAAAATGATCGTGTTTACTTGCCAAAGAGGTCAGCTGAAAATTTGCATTTTCAGTTGGCCACCAGAACTCAAGCGCCGGCCATGAAGCATTTCACTTCACTTCTTAACACGCCACAGCTTCAAGCATGACCAGCAATTTTTTATTTGAAAACATTAATATCGAGTTCTTTTGGCAAAACCACAAGAAATATTTGCTATAAAATAACACAATAATTAAAGTAACAACCTTATGACCCCCTTTAGTTTATGGTTTAGAAATTTTCAAACTCATATAAAAGAAAAAATAAAAAAATATTCTAATTTAAGAACTTATAGCTGAGTTTATTAACCTTTGAATACAAATGTAGCCACACAGGTGGTCAAGTACGTGTTTTTTTTTGGGGGGATGGCAACAGACTTCTTTTGGTCATAATGAAATGTTTGAGGTACCGGCATTTCATCGGTCAATACATAATGTTGTAGATTTATGTTAATTTATTCATTATTCTTATGTATAAAACAATAGTAATAACAACAACAACTACAAAATAACAAACCAAGTCATTGTGAGTCATTGTTAAAAATAATCAAACATACCGGCGACTATGAATTTGAAAAAGAATATTTAATAGTTTTTTTTATTGTGAAAATGGTTTATAAAATTGGATATGGTTGTAAGGAAAGGATTGTCGTAGCGGCACAGGAGGGAAGTTATGATTTGTTAAGACCTAAACTAAAGTTTACATTTTTATCATATCGGTCCTGACATTTCTTCATTATTTGATATTTATTGCCAAAAAATGGCCTATATCAGAAACAATACAGAGTGATATAAAAAACTGCATAAAATCAAGTTTAGATTTGTTCGAATTTGTCACCTTTGGCAGGAATTATGGCCTTTAAACCGCCAATTAAACCATCACACGCTGCCCGAATGACCAGGGTCTGTGGACAAAATGTTTGCGTGCCCAAGGCTTTAATACACCCTCCAGAATATTTTCGCGATAATATTCGGCATTTATTCTGATTGAGTGGAGACGGTTGATTAATAAGAGCGGTGAGCAACCATCGGCTGTTATGGCGGCCCACAACATCATCATAGTGGCGCTTGAGTTCTAGTGGCCAACCGAACGTTTTGACCTCTTTGGCAAGTAAACACGATCATTTTGTTTGTTTACAAACTGCTGGACAACGCATGTTTTCTCATCGGATAAAACCAAATTCGGCAGTTCACCACTTTCGGCCAAGCGAAGCAACTCTTTAGCTCTTTTTAGTCTATTTTCTTTCTGTTGCGGTTTAAGTTCTTGTACTTTTATACCCTACACCACAAGGTGGTCAGGGTATTATGTCTTTGTGCATTTGTTTGTAACAGGCAAAAGGAAACGAGATAGACCCATAGTTCCTTTTGATGATCTGCATAGAATCACTTTCTGAGTTGATTTATGCATGTATTCTTGTGAACAAAATGCAGGTCGCATTTATTATCCGATTGAGATGAAATTTTGCAAACAACATTTGTTTTACCCCAGGACGAACCCTATTGAAATTGGAGATAATCGGAAAAAATTTAGATATAGCTCCCATATATATCTTCGTCCGATTTGCCTTTTATTGTGCACCAAACGTGTACTATCAGCCCGAATAGTATGGAATTTTGCACATACAACCAACCTGAAAATAAGTATGCCAAATTTTATCGAAATCGGTTCAGATATAGCTATAGCTCCCATATATATTGTTCATCCGATTTGTTATTTTTGTCCTCCGCAGCCGTAATATGCACTCTGTAACAACAATATTTGGGGAAATATATCAAATGTTGCTCAGAAATACCTTTGCTAAATTTTATCGAGATCGGTTCAGATTTGGATATAGCTTCCATATATAACTTCGTCCGATTTACCATTTATTGTGCACCAAACGTCTAATATTTGTCCAAATGGGATGGAATTTGGCACATACGATCGAATTTAGTCTAGAAGGTAGTATGCCAAATTTGGTGAAGATCGGTTCAGATATAGCTATAGCTCCCATATATATTGTTCATCCGATTTATTGTATTTGTTACCCACAGCCGTAATATGCACTCCGTAACAACGATATTCAGGGAAATATATCAAATACAGCTCAGAAATATCTTTGCCAAATTTTATCGAGATCGGTTCAGATTTGGATATAGTTCCCATATATATTTTTATCCGATTTCAAATTAATTTCGCACCAAATGGGCAATACAAGGTCGAATTTAAAAGATACAAATGCTTCGGCATATTTAGTCCTTTGAATTTTAAATTATAATTATAATCATAGGGTGTATGATTGAATTCTCCCTCAAAAACTTTTAATTGTTATGCGGAGCTCAACTAAATTAGCAAAGTGGTGTAGGGTATCATAAAATCGGCCCCGCCCGACTTTAGGACTTTCTTTACTGTTTTTTTTAATTTTATTGATTGAAAGCAAAATATGTCGGAAATAGCATCCAATTTTAGAATATGTTTAGATTTGTTCGAATTGGTCACCTTTGGCACGAATTATGGCCTTCAAGCGGCCAATGAAACCGTCACACGCTGCCCGAATGTTGCTCTGCGGTATTTTGGTGATCGACACTTTGCCAACCGAAGGTGCACATTTTCAGCTGACCTCTTTGGCAAGTAAACACGATCATTTTGTTTGTTTACAAACTGCTGGACAACGAATGTTTTCTCATCTGAGAAAACCAAATTCGGCAGTTCACCACTTTTGGCCAAGCGAAGCAACTCTTTAGCTCTTTTGAGTCAATTTTCTTTCTGTTGCGGTTTAAGTTCTTGTACTTCTTGTACTTCTTTCTTGATGTTGCTGTTTTCTTCCGCCCACTTCCTTGACGACGGTCTACGCTACCAGTATCACGTTAACGAGCGATGGTATGAGACACAAAAGATTTATTCACATATAAAATAAAGCCACTCGGTTTTCCAGCCAAATATAAAGAAGACACCAGCTTGAATATCACGCTTGAATTCCATCACGAATAAATTTTTTTCTGGAAAATTCTCACCAAAATTCCTTTAGACGCTTGTAAACAATATAATGAGCTGTCACTGAAATAATTTCAATAGCTGTCGGACGAGTGGCTTGGAAATGACAGCAGTCTGAATTTGGTTGCAGTTTTTTCATCTCACCCTGTTTATCATTATTAATAGTGTACTGATTTACTTTTAAACAGCCCTGGTTTAAAAAGAAATATTTAAAATTCTGTAGAAAATTTAATGAAATTGAAATTAACGGGATATTGCAGTGAGTGAATAAATTTCCAAAGTATCTGGATAATGACTACAAAATTACTAATTACTCACTACTACTACTTTTTATTCAATATTCTTACACGTGAACATAATAAATGTTATGATGTTGACGTTACAAGTTGTTTTTTTTTGTTATTGTTGTTATTTGTATTTGCCATATGCATCTCGGTTCGCCCACCTGCATAAATGTAAAGAAGGGTTTTTATTTATGAATGTAATTCTCGTACTTTTTGCTGGGATAATTTATCTAAGCACGTGATGTAATTTTACAACTGTGACTTTTAGTATTTCATTGATCAGGGAATTTCTTGTGGGATTTTTTTTTCTTGAAATCAAAGTGATGCAATATTTAATATAATTCTGTAATGTTTCGCAAGAAATCTGTGATCATTTTAGTTATTTAATAGAATATGCGAACAATCAATCAAACCAAATGTATATAACAATTGATTCTATTCTGGCAATGAATTGTTTCAAAAAAAAGCATTAACGTACGCATTGTTTTGAAAACTTCACTTGGTACCTTAGACAATATTAGATGCGTGAAATAATTTAATTTGAATGTGAATGTGCCTTAATTGATTAGTGATAACAACTTTTCAGTGTTAATAGCTTTGCTGTCACTGTCAATTAGCCTATAATTGCTTCGAAATCAAAGCCATTGTTGTCGATAAACAACCTTTGTGGGTTGTAAAATGTATATTTCGAGATGTTACAAACGGAATGATAAACTTAATATATCCTCCAACGGAGTAGTGTATAACAACTAGGAGAGACATTACTTATAATTATTAGAGCGAGTTTCACTCTACTCGAATTCGAGTGTTAGAGAGTGAGACCGTTATATGAAAACAAGTAAAAAAGCAGTAAGTTCGGCCGGCTATTAAAATCTTTAAAATACTCAATATCGGAAGGTGCCGATGATACGATATTGTGGACCTCTATAGACAGATCTATGTCTGGGGGTAAAGTACTCACAAGGAACTCCTTGTATGGATTTTCAGATGATTCCATTGGAAAATGTGTCTAAAACCATCAAAGTCCCGAATATCGGGGGTACCGTTATATGGGGGATATACGATATTGTGGACCTATATAGACAACTCTCTTTCAGGGGTTCAAGTGCTCACAAAGAACTCTCTGTGTGGATTTTCAGACATTGGAAAATATAGCTAAAATCATCAAAATACCGAATATCGGGGGGTACCGTTATATGGGGGATATACGATATGGACAATAAGACAATTCTCTTTCAGGGGATGAAATACTCATTAGGGACTCCTTGTGTGGAATTTCAGACAATTCCATTGAAAAATGTGGCTAAAATAATCAAAATACCGAATATAGGGAGTTCCGTTATATGGGGGTATACGATATCGTGGACCTATATAGATAAATCTCTTCCGAGGGATAAAGTACCCACAAGGAACTCCTTGTATGAATGTGGGTAAAATCATCAAAATACCGAATATCGGGGGGTACCGTTATATGGGGGCATCTTCGAACTTGACCTGCCTGCAGACAAAAGAGAGATCTTTGCAAAATTTTAGCTTCCTATCTCAATTCGTTTAGACTGTAGCGTGATTACAACAGACGGACGAACAGGTCTAAATCGTCTTAGAATTTTACGCTGATTTGGGATGAATTTGGAGGTTTTCAAAAAATAAAATCCGTTAAAAGTTCTGTTAAAATCTACAAGTACCTACTCAAATTCGAAACTTGATAAAAGCGGTGAATAATGTAGCTAAAATCATCAAAATACTGTGTAAAGGGTGGTACCGTTATATCGGAGCTATACGAAGACGTGGACCTGCATAGACAATTTTCTGTCACAAGCTGTGCGTTCCATTACAAACTTCAAACACGACATCTCAAATAATTTCGGTGAGTATTGTACCTAAAATCGTCAAAATACCGAATATAGGGAGGTACTGATATATGGGACCTATAGGAAGACCTGGACCTGCATAGCCAATTTTCTATCACAGACTGTAGTTCCCATTACGAACTCTAAATACGTAATTTGAAACTACTACTGTGAATAATATCATCAAAATACCGAATATTGGGAGGTACCGTTATATGGGGGCTATATGAAAAGGTAGACCTACATTTACGAACTTATCCTGCCTACTGCTTTCTTTCTCAATTCGTTCGAAAGATACGTGATTACAACAGACAGACGGACATCGCTAAATCGACTTGAATTTTACGTTGACAAAGAATATTTCGAGGAATGACAAAGTTAATATACACACCATAGTATGATGGAGGGTACAAAACGAGTAAAGAGTCTAAAAAAACTCCCTCTTCTGGAGCAAATTTCACTCCTGAGTAAAAAAGATCAAATCGGTGTTTTGTTTTAAATATAATAATTATTTATCACCACCGCATACAGGAAAAAGGAAACATGATTTTATTTATTTAAAAGTGTATACTCTCGTGCCATGCAAATAAATATCCGCAAATTACAGATTAAAACACATAGCTACAACAACATACACACATACATATGACAAACCGGCATTAATTCTATCATTATCAGCTGGAAATTGCTATAGATGTCAAAGATCTGCAATTAAGCCTTGTTGTTGTTTTTGTTTTATATTCTTGCTTTTGTTGTGATGACAGCTAAAGCAAACAATTGATAAAGCGAAATCTTGTTCTCTTTTTAATCTAGCTATCCACGACAGACAATGAACTTTTTCGTGACGTTATAGACACTCGATGACTATTATCTTAAATTGTCTATAAATTATTTTTGAAAATATTCAGTTTTTTTTGTGTGTTTGGTTTTTAAAAACTGACCTACCCAAACAATTATTTTTGACATTTTCAAAGAAATCGCTAATACAAAGAATATGACTAAGAAACTTAGTTTGAGCTAGTTTAGCCTGAGTCGATGATTGATTGCTAGAAATAATTAGTGCGTATAAACATTGGGTTCTTTTTTCACAGACTGTGTAGATTTTTTTACACCTAATTACAGTTAATTGCATTGCCAATACAATCATGTAATCATTTTGAATTATCTATTTAGAAATGGTTGGTTTTACGGCAAAGCATTCATTTTGAAAACGTTCATTAGAAAAAGATTTGTGTTTTGAAATTCAAATTTGAAAATATAATACAAACTTTTATGATATTATGATATCTTTTTATACCCTACACAAGGTGGTCAGGGTATTATGTCTTTGTGCATTTGTTTGTAACAGGCAAAAGGAAACGAGATAGGCCCATAGTTCCTTTTGATGATCTGCATAGAATCACATTCTGAGTCGATTTATGCATGTCCGTCTGTCCATGTATTTTTGTAAAAAAGCACAGGTCGCATTTATGGCCTGATTAAATTTTGCACAAATCATTTGTTTGGCCCAAGGACGAACCTTATTGAAATTGGAGATAATGGGTCAATATTAAGATATAGCTCATCGTCCGATTTACCTTTATGGTGCACCAAACGTGTAATATCAGCCCAAAATTCATCGGAATTTTCCATATACGACCAAAGTAGGCCAGAAAATAGGTATGCCAAATTTTATCGAAATTCGGTTCAGATGAAGCTATAGCTCCCATATACAGAGCGAGATGGAAAAACTGCAACCAACTTCAGATTGCTGTTATTTCTAAGCCACTAGTCCGACAGCTGTTAAAATTATTCCAGTGACAGATCATTATATTGTTTACAAGCGTACAAAAGCATTTTGGTGAGAATTTTCCGGAAAAAAGTTATTCCTGATGGAATTCAAATGCGATAGTGTGATTTCTTTATATTTGGCTAGAAAACCACAATAGGCCCTCGTTAGAGCACTGCAGCATTTAAACTTGAACTATCGCTCGTTTCCGTGATACTGGCGTAACGTAGCCTGACGTCAAGGCTGTGGACGGTAGAAAACAGCAACATCAGCAGAAATGGTTCGGAAAATAAAGAAGCGACTTGATCGAAACCCGTGTGGCCGTGGCTGAAAAATGGCTCTTGAGCTGAACATGTAGCAATATTCCATTCGGTAAATATTGAAAAATGAGCTCGGGGTAAAGCCATTTATATTCCAAAAAGGGCAAGAACTTACAGCGCAACAAAAAGAAAATAGATTCAAAAGAGCTAAAGAGTTGATTCGCTTGGCCGAAAGTGGTGAATTGCCGAATTTGGTTTTCTCCGATGAGAAAACATTCGTTGTCCAGCAGTTTGTAAACCAACAAAATTATCGTGTTTACTTGCCAAGGAGGTCCGCTAAAAATGTGCACCTTCGGTTGGCCACCAGAACTTAAGCGCCGGCCATGGTGATGGTGTGGGCCACCATAACAGTCGATGGTCGCTCTCCGCTTGTATTAATCGACCGTGGCATCAGAATAGATGCCGAATATTATCGCGAAAATTTTCTGGAGGGTGTATTAAAGCCTTGGTCTTGCAAACATTTTGGCCGTAGACCTTGGACATTCCAACAGGACTCAGCACCATCGCACTCAGCACGCGGCACCCAATTATTTTTACAAAATGAGGTTCCTCGCTTCATTTCCAGCGTACAATGGCCACCAAAATCTCCGCATACCAATTCATTGGACTATTGTGTCTGGAGTATTTTGGAAAGCAATGTTGGCACAAAAAATACCAAAGTGTCGATTACCTCAAGCAAGCGCCTCGCCGGGAATGGGGCAACATACCACAGAACAACATTCGGGCAGCGTGTGACGGTTTCATTGGCCGTGCCAAAGGTGACCAATTCGAAGAAATCTAAACTAATTCTAAAATTTGACGACATTATTATACACTACACCACAAGGTGGTCAGGGTATTATGTCTTTGTGCATTTGTTTGTAACAGGCAAAAGGAAACAAGTTAGACCCATAGTTCCTTTTGATGATCTGCATAGAATCACATTCTGAGTCGATTTATGCATGTCAGTCCGTTCGTCTGTCCATGTATTTTTGTAAACAAAGTACAGTTCACATTTATTGCCGTATCCAGATGAAATTTTGCACAAATCATTTGTTTGGCACAGGGACGAACCCTAAATTGGAGATAATCGGTCAAAATTTAGATATAGCTCCCATATATATCTTCGTCCGATTTGCCTTTTATTGTGCACCAAACGTGTAATATCAGTCCGAATAATATGGAATTTTGCACGTACGATCAGATTGGACCTGAAAATAAGTATGCCAAATTTGATCGAAATCGGTTCAGATATAGCTATAGCTCCCATATATATTGTTCATCCGATTTGTTATTTTTGTAGACGTAATATGCACTCTGTAACAACAATATTTGGGGAAATATATCAAATACAGCTCAGAAATACACTTGCTAAATTTTATCGAGATCGGTTCCGATTTGGATATAGCTCCCATATATATTTTTATCCGATTTCAAATTAATTGTGCACCAAATGGGCAATACAAGTCCGAATTTAAAAGATACAAATGCTTCGGCATATTTAGTCCTTTGAACTTTAAATTATAATTATAATCATAGCGTGTATGATTGAATTCTCCCATAAAAACTTTTAATTGTAATGCAGAGCTCTACTAAATATGCAAAGGGGTGTAGGGTATCATAAAGTCGGCCCAGCCCGACTTTAAGACTTTCTTTATTGGTTTATTGTAATTATTATTTTTATATCACCCTGTATTTGTTTTTCTCTTTTATTTGACAATCATAAAGTGGCAGTAGTGATATTCAAAGATTTGTTTGCCACTGTAATTGTGAGCTGGGTTATTAGAAATTAATTGCAAATTGATATGTTGCAATTTAACAAAGGCACACAGAGTTTTTTTTTTATTTCTCAAACACAGTTTGTAATAATAATTGACTTTGTGTTATGGTTTCAACTCTATTTCTTGTTAACAATTTTAAGAAAAAAAAAAAAAAAACAATTTAAATGAAGAGAGAGAGAGAGAGAAAAACATGAAATGCCAACATAATTTCAAATAAAAACCACTGTAATTGGTTGTGTTCCCCCTGCCAACCAACCAACCAACCAGCACCAGAGCAAAATGTGAAAGGTAATTGTATTATGATCGGAGTATTTAGTATTTGTGGATCATTATTTCCAAGAAACAAAAGGAGAACAACAACAACATTCAAAGAAGTAAAAGTAAAGAGTTAATGAACTTTGTTAATATTTTTGGTAAGAAACACGAAAGCCATAATGTCTGTGGTTTTTAAATATGACTGGCCAGAATTATTGGACAGAGATGATGGTGACGGTGATTGCCTTGGAAGTTATCTTCAGTCTTTTTTTGAACACATTAGCCCCAAGGGAATGTTGTGATTTCCATTAATAATTTATCTATATGTCATCTATTGTGTATTCTTTCTATGTGAGAACAATAGATGACCTAAATCTAATTATTGGAGTAAAAGTTTTGCTTTTTTTGATTAAAACCTCAGAGACAATCAGTTTCACGTTTATTGTTTTAGTGGCTTGTTTGGCTGCACCGTATTTGATTGAATATATGTATGTTTATATTTATGGCTTAATTAACAGAGTTGTAATATATGTGCTTGGAGGGATTGAATCCATAAACGGAAGGGGAATGTTTACGGAGATGAAAAGTAAGTCTTTGAAGTAGAAGGGGGTGAGATAAGGCAAACTTCACGTTATCTTCGATTTTTTCTCCTAAAAATCACTTCCTTGTTGGTAAATTTGCTCCTGGAATTTTCATAAAGGGTCACTATATAATATCCTATATTACTCTGGATTTCCCATAACAAATATGTGTGTATTCGGGTCTTGTGGAACATACATGCAAAATCAAATAAAAAATTGTGTAAAATAAAATACCGCTGAACAACATTCTTTATCGGTTTCATTGGCCGTTTGAAGGCCATAAGTCGTGCCAAAGGTGACCAATTCGAACAAATCTAAACTTATTCTTGCTTTTAGGCTTAATTCCGTCGGAAGTACCAAAATTCACTCTATTTGGACTGATATCTACCATCGGGTTCACAATAAACGTGAAATCGGTCGAAGATATATATGGGAGCTACAGGGTGAGATTAAACCATTAAACCGACCGACTTTATGATACCCTACACCATTTTGCATATTTATTAGAGCTTCACATAACAAATAAACGTTTTAATTTAATTTTTTTTAATTTTTAATTTGTGAGAATAAAATTATACCAACTATGATTATAGTAATAATTAAAAGTCCAAAGGAACTAATACATGGGAGGAATATCCTCTTCTTAATCGATTTCTACTGACTTTATCGAGGCATTTGCGCCTTTTCAATTCGGGCTTTTATTATCCATTTGGTGCATGATTAACTTGAAATTGGATAGATATATATGAGATCCATATATAAATCTAAAACGATCTCAAGTAAATTTGGAAAAGGTATTTCTGAGCTGTATTTGATATATTTCCCCGAATATCGTTATTACGGAGTCCTTATTATGGCTATGCAGGGCAATTTCAACAAATCGAATAAACAATATTTATGGGAGCTATAGCTATATCTGAACCGATTTCCACCAAATATTACACTTTTGCTGCATAATTAAAGGCAAATCTGACGAAGATATATCCAAATATTAACCGATCTTGATAAAATTTAGTAAGGGTATTTCTGAGTTATATTTGATATATTTTCCCAAAAATAGTTGTTTCAGAGTGCATATTACGGCTGCGGAGGACAAAAATAAATCGGATGAACAATATATATGGGAGCAATATCTATATCTGAACCGATTTCGATCAAATTTGGCATACTTATTTTCAGGTCCAATCTGATCGTACGTGCAAAATTCCATACAATTCGGACTGATATTACACGTTTGGTGCACAATAAAAAGCAAATCGGACGAAGATATATATGGGAGCTATATCTAAATTTTCACCGATTATCTCCAATTTCAATAGGGTTCGTCCTTGGGCCAAACAAATGATTTGTGCAAAATTTCATCTGGATGGGACAATAAATGCGAACTGTACTTTGTTTACAAAAATACATGGACAGACGGATGGACAGTCAGACAGTCGTACACTGATATCAAACAACTAAATTCAGCTTGTCGAATTTTTAAAAAAGGTCCACCCTTTGGAAAGAACGAAAAAAAAAGCCTAAAAAATGCTGCTAAAGCTATAAAAATGCCGAATATCCTAATAGATGTACCGCCTAATATTGTAATATTGCCTAAGATACTATATGTATAATATGTAAGGATTCCAAGGAGTCCTAAACCAAAAATTACAAAAAATACTTTATTTAGATTATTTCGACTCTATCTAGCTCTACTTTCATAATCTACTGGATTTCCCCGAAATTTCTTACACAGTGTAATTATGTTTTTAATAAACGACATTAAATACTTAAGTTTTAGGTCAAAAACGCGGACCGGATTAGACAGGTTTTGATAAAAACACAAAGCTCTAAATACAACAATGTTATATCAACCAAAGGACAGAAGAAGATTGCCATCAGAATTTGAATTTTATGATGATCAAGGATTCATACTGTAAGAGATCTCAGACGATTATTTTGTGGTGTTGGAATGACATATTGAAAATACCAATTGAAATCAGAAGTGATATCGAAAAAAGGCATAATTTAATTGCCATTTTAAATGATTTTCTTTAGAAATCATGTTTCCTCCATAGTATCCTGAAAGTCATTGGATGGACGTAGTAGTAAAACACCGAATCGTGATTTAAACACCTCCTCCAGCAGGCCGGCATTTGATGAAATATAAACAGCCAAGTGATTAACTGCCACCATACCATTATTAACAACAGTAAGTTGTTGTGATAAGTTTTGTTTTTGTTGTTTTCTATTTTTTGATACGTCAAACGGCGACAAGTTCTCAAAATAAAACTGGCAACTTTCCATTCTTTTGCTTTCTTTCTTTCGTTATAAACTGGAAACTATGAAAACACCAAAACTAGCCGGCTGCGTGTGTGTATGTAAGGAACTACGATAAACGTGCTATTGTTATTGTTTTGTGTCCTGCTTTCATGTGTTATGACAAACATTGACTGTTTTTTTTCGACTGAAATTGGGGTCAAGGATATTGCGTATCCTTTTGGAATTACTAATGGTTAAGTTTATGTAATGTTTTTTTTCTTTTGGTCAAAGTGAGGGAGTTTTTGAAAGGTTTGCGTGTGATGATTTATACACATTTACTAGAGAGGACAAAGGTCTGTAAAAAATAACAATTGTATTAATGGTAAAATAGTTAAAAGCCTGGAAAAATAGATTCGTGATCTTATTCTATGAATGTATTACGATTTTAAAAACTAAATAATTTTATATTATCTTTACACAAGAGTAATAGACATGTCAACACCGCGGGTAAACGGTATCATTTGAAATTGAAAATAAACTTAATATATTATTTTTATATATATATATATATATATATATATATATATATATATATATATATATATAAGGATAGTGAAAATTCCAAGCTTATGAATGATTATTGACAAATTATCTGATATATCATCTAGTGTAGACTATGAGCGACAGAAGTAAGAAACAAGATTATAATTTAATGTCGGCATAATCCTTCATATTGCACCTATATTAATAAAAGAGTAAAGTGTTAGAATAATTGACTGAAGCTAGAATCTTCAAATTTTGAGTGAGGGTCACTCTTGGTCCGAAGGTATCAGATAAGGATGGGTTATTAGAAATTCGTTTTAGAACGGTACGAAAAGTTCTCAATATGATACCCTTTGTAAATTTGGAATGAAAGTGAATAATGGAGTGTATGATGAGTGTACCCAATTTTATGGAGGGTATATTGGCTTTGTCATTCTGTTTGTTACTCCTCGAAATATTCAAAATAGACAATACAAAGTATATATATATTCTGAATCAGTGTAAAATTCTAAGACGATCTAGCAATGTCCGTCTGTCTGTCTGTAGAAGGCTAAAATTTTGAATTTACTAGTCGGCAGGTTAAGTTCGTAAATGGGCCATGTCGGTCCACATTTTCATATAACCCACATATAATGACACCTTCCGATATTCGGAATCTACCGCAATTATTTTAAACTTCGTATTTGAAGTTCGCGATGGGTACTAAAGCCTATGACAAACATTTTTGTGTGCAGGTCTTCGTATAGCCTCCCGATAGTCGGTATTTTGATGGTTTCAGCAACATTATTCATCCGAATAGTTTCAAACTTCGTTTTGGAAAATTTTAATGGGTACTACAACCTATGGCAAAAAATTTCGTATATATAACATTTCTTCGTATAGCCCCCATATGAAGGTACTTCCCGATACTCGGTTCCTTTATAAATTTTTCGACATTATTCAACGGAATTGTAATAATAACGGTACCTCCCGATATTCGGTATTTTCATGACATTACATATTTACCGGACTTATTTCAAATTTCGTATTTGAAGTTCGTAATGGGTACTACAGCGTATTACAAAAAAATTTGTAAGCAGGTCCACGTCTTTCAATGGCCCCATACAATGGTTTTCAATTAAGTGGTAGTTTTCAGATTAGATTAGTACGAAAAGTACTAAAATTTACTAGATTTGATACCATTTCGGTTAGAGTTAAAAAACTTAAATTTTGGAATGGTAATCAAGGTTGGGGAGTAGGGTCTGTGTAAGGAGGTAGTTTTGGAAGTGTGTATACGAAAAGTAGTAAAAGGTACAAAATTTGGTACCATTTGAATTCGGAAGAACGGATGGTGCTGGAATGCTGAAATACGATTACTATTGCATTGTACTGATTGAGGCATGTAGGTAGTTTTAGAAATCAGTACTTATGTCAACTAAATTTGGTACAATTTAAATTTTGGGAGAGCCGATACAGTTGGAATCCTGGAATTTGGAGTAAAGATTTATGTTGGAGTGTAAGATTGGGGTTTTTAGAATGTTTTGACAATTTGTACTTATGTGTACTAAATGGTACTAAATTTAGTAACATTTGGATTTGGGAAAACCGAAAGAGCTGGAATTCTGAAATATGGAGTTAAGATATATGTTGGAGTGTAGGATTGGGTTTTTTTGGAAAGTTTTGAAAATTTGTAGTTATGTGTAGTAAATGGTACTAAATTTGAAGGAATTGAAATTTTGGGAGAACCGATAGAGTTGAAAATTAGGTTTAGATTGGATTGTGTGATGTACGGGGCGAGATGATGAAACTGCAACCAACTTCAGAGTGGTGTCATTACTGAGCCACTAGTCCGACAGTTGTTAAAATTTTTCCAATGACAGGTCATTATATTGTTTACAAGCGCCCAAAAGCATTTTGGTGAGAATTTTCCAGAAAAAAAGTTATTCGTGATGGAATTCGAGTGTGATTTCTTTCTATTTGGCTAGAAAACTACAAGTGGCTATCGTTAGAGCATTACAACGTTTAAATGTGAATAAATCTTTTGTGTCTCGTATCATCGCTCGTTACCGTGATACTTGAAGTGTAGCCTGACGTCAAGGAAGTGGGCGGAAGAACAGCAACATCAGCAGAAATGGTTGGAAAGTAAAGAAGCGACTTTATCGAAATTTTATGCAGCTCCCATATAACGAAAAACCTCGATATCATGCTCAGCTCGAATGTTGGTTTTCGGAGGCAATGGACACATTTTCAAAAGTGTTAACTTCTAAGTGGTGCATTGTATTCAATGTTAGGTCGGTCTGAACTTTACTGTTTTTTGTCTCATTTTTATTTGAACCCAATTTCTTAATATTTTTCAGTATTTTTTTTTTGTCTAACATTTCAAATTGTATGTTTACCAAACTTTTATCAACATTGCAGATTATACTCGAAAGATAAGATGGTCCAAATTTATCTTTTAACTGCGTGGTTCATCAACATTACAGCAGACGAAAAATAAATAAATTTTTTTCTTAACTCATATTCACTGAGAGAATTGACTTCTAAATTTTTGGGAGTTATTTTTAAAATTAAGACACAAAATTGTAAGAGAAAATTGATTAAAAACACGTTTTCGTGGTAGAATTAGCATAAATTTAAATATATCAACAATTTAGGGAGGTACATTTAAATCTATTTTAAATGATTTTGATAAAAACCAAAGTATTTACAAAAATTAAAGATTTATAAATCTATATATATAAAAGAAAGTTGTGTTAGTTACTACGCTTATAACTTAAGAATCGCTGGACTAATTTTAACGATTCATACAAATTCGGAATTGTCTCCTCTCCGAAAAGGATAATATCCAAAAAAAATCGCGTAAAAATGTGTTATATTAACATTTTCATTTTGACTTTGAAATGTACAATAGTAATGTTTTATTTTGCATAATGTTTTTCCATTTTGACTTACTTTTTTCTAATGTACATTTGTAGTGTTTTTTTATTTTATTTTTTTTTTTTTTTTTTTTGAATTCAAATATTAATACCAATTTATTTAATTGACTTGATTTCTTGAGAAATGAAATTGATGTCGAGTTACATAGAAGTGTAGTACCGAATTATGTGGTGGCGAAACGGAATAGATGATGTCGAAATAATTTAATGGAATCGAATTTTAAAATAGAAGTACATTCTATTGACAAACTATATAAGGATCTTTAAACATTTTCTGTAAAAAATCAGCGAACAAGTTGAAGATTTTTTCAATGTGTTATTCTTCTTTTGTCAATTTTTTTTTTCAATTTGTATTATCTAATTGAATTCAGTAAATTTTTTGTGAACAAAATAAAAAATAATTTTTCACTATATACAAATTTTCACCAAAAAATTAAATAAGTGGGAAATACGATGTTAACTGACATCTACCTTTCAACTCCAGGGCCGACATCGTGGTTCAGCTGGAAGATGCGAACACATTTGAACAAACGAAAATTACCGAAAAAACCCTAATGGGGCTCATTTCAAAGCGTGGAACTACTTCTTTCCTGTCTCAATAATCCGTCCAATGTACAATCAGAAAAATACCAAATATAAAGGGTGGAAAATAGTAGAGCGAATGGGACTCTTAGTAAGAAAAGAATTTCTATCCTTCCAGAAATTCTTCCCAAACATTCGAGATACCTTTAATCGCTTTTGCAGGTCATGATATCGATCATAACTCACGGATAAGGGTACAACCCGATTTCATATTTATATAACCATCGTATGATTTAAGTTTTTTTGGTGTCTTGGTCACTTTTTTAATATTTTGGACATTATTTGGCATATTTGTTTCTAAGGAGGTAGAAAACCTCTTCGCATAAAGTTTGAAATTTTCAGAGTAGGGCCCATTTTGGTTTTGACCATATTCATTAATTGATTTGGCTAAAAATTGTATTTATGCTACCCTGGGGTAGGGAACCATCATACAGATAATTGCCACACAGGAATTTATTTAAGTAAAGTCCCTACATTGGAGTATCTCCAAGTCCACTTTCACATCTAATTGGTGGTCAGAAAAGAAAATTTTGTTTTTTATTGAATTTGTAACCCCAAGAGAATATTGGTTGGGCCACGTTTTGTTATAACCCTTATATAAATGTATCCCTGATTTCAGCTGTGACCGTGGTCTTGGCCACGTTTTTCAACTGATTTGGCCATTATTTGCTGTATTTAGGCTACTTTGTGAGTAGAGAACCGTCTTACAGAAAAATGTCACATACGTAAATATTTTGGTACAGTCCCCATATAGTCCCCAGGCCCGCCGATCTATAGTGATGTTTACCGATTGGCGGACAACAACGCGGGTATTGTTTAATCGTCATTGAATTTTACTATGAACAAGAACATAGACTTTTTGGGGACTCTAATGCGCAATTTGAGGTGCTATGGTAATGGGTGTAAAAGCGTAATTAACTTTGACTATTCAGAAATTATTTTGATTAGTCGAATCAATCTATATATATAAAAGAAAGTTGTGTTAGTTACTACGCTTATAACTTAAGAATCGCTGGACTAATTTTAACGATTCATACAAATTCGGAATTGTCTCCTCTCCGAAAAGGATAATATCCAAAAAAAATCGCGTAAAAATGTGTTATATTAACATTTTCATTTTGACTTTTGAAATGTACAATAGTAATGTTTTATTTTGCATAATGTTTTTCCATTTTGACTTACTTTTTTCTAATGTACATTTGTAGTGTTTTTTTATTTTATTTTTTTTTTTTTTTTTTTTTTGAATTCAAATATTAATACCAATTTATTTAATTGACTTGATTTCTTGAGAAATGAAATTGATGTCGAGTTACATAGAAGTGTAGTACCGAATTATGTGGTGGCGAAACGGAATAGATGATGTCGAAATAATTTAATGGAATCGAATTTTAAAATAGAAGTACATTCTATTGACAAACTATATAAGGATCTTTAAACATTTTCTGTAAAAAATCAGCGAACAAGTTGAAGATTTTTTCAATGTGTTATTCTTCTTTTGTCAATTTTTTTTTTTCAATTTGTATTATCTAATTGAATTCAGTAAATTTTTTGTGAACAAAATAAAAAATAATTTTTCACTATATACAAATTTCACCAAAAAATTAAATAAGTGGGAAATACGATGTTAACTGACATCTACCTTTCAACTCCAGGGCCGACATCGTGGTTCAGCTGGAAGATGCGAACACATTTGAACAAACGAAAATTACCGAAAAACCCTAATGGGCTCATTTCAAAGCGTGGAACTACTTTCTTTCCTGTCTCAATAATCCGTCCAATGTACAATCAGAAAATACCAAATATAAAGGGTGGAAATAGTAGAGCGAATGGGACTCTTAGTAAGAAAAGAATTTCTATCCTTCCAGAAATTCTTCCCAAACATTCGAGATACCTTAATCGCTTTTGCAGGTCATGATATCGATCATAACTCACGGATAAGGGTACAACCCGATTTCATATTTATATAACCATCGTATGATTTAAGTTTTTTTGGTGTCTTGGTCACTTTTTTAATATTTTGGACATTATTTGGCATATTTGTTTCTAAGGAGGTAGAAAACCTCTTCGCATAAAGTTTGAAATTTTCAGAGTAGGGCCCATTTTGGTTTTGACCATATTCATTAATTGATTTGGCTAAAAATTGTATTTATGCTACCCTGGGGTAGGGAACCATCATACAGATAATTGCCACACAGGAATTTATTTAAGTAAAGTCCCTACATTGGAGTATCTCCAAGTCCACTTTCACATCTAATTGGTGGTCAGAAAAGAAAATTTTGTTTTTTATTGAATTTGTAACCCCAAGAGAATATTGGTTGGGCCACGTTTTGTTATAACCCTTATATAAATGTATCCTGATTTCAGCTGTGACCGTGGTCTTGGCCACGTTTTTCAACTGATTTGGCCATTATTTGCTGTATTTAGGCTACTTTGTGAGTAGAGAACCCGTCTTACAGAAAAATGTCAACATACGTAAATATTTTGGTACAGTCCCCATATAGTCCCCAGGCCCGCCGATCTATAGTGATGTTTACCGATTGGCGGACAACAACGCGGGTATTGTTTAATCGTCATTGAATTTTACTATGAACAAGAACATAGACTTTTTGGGGACTCTAATGCGCAATTTGAGGTGCTATGGTAATGGGTGTAAAAGCGTAATTAACTTGACTATTCAGAAATTATTTTGATTAGTCGAATCAATATTTATATAAAAATTTGTTCACCTTTATGAGCTAGATTTGTGAAATATTATGCTATGCTAAATTTGCATTAAAGACTAAAACTACGGGCCGGCAACGCGGACAAATCCGAGGAGAAATGTGACAAAAATCGTCAAAATAACGAATTTCGAGAGGTACCGTTATATGGGGACTATACCAAAACGTGGACCATTTTCAATACCAACCATCCTATACACAGTACAAATTGTTCTGCTAAATTTTGAAGCTCTACGTCAAATAATGTGGACTGTATCGTAATTTAAATAAACAGACATACAGACGGAGTCTATGACGAACATTTAGGGATGTTACAAACGAATGAAAAAGTTAATATACCCTCCTTTCCAAGGTGGGGGATATAATAAGCATTAAAGACTAAAATTACGGGCCGGCAACGCGGACCGGGCCAGCTAGTATTTATATAAAAATTTGTTCACCTTTATGAGCTAGATTTGTGAAATATTATGCTATGCTAAATTTGCATTAAAGACTAAAACTACGGGCCGGCAACGCGGACAAATCCGAGGAGAAATGTGACAAAAATCGTCAAAATAACGAATTTCGAGAGGTACCGTTATATGGGGACTATACCAAAACGTGGACCATTTTCAATACCAACCATCCTATACACAGTACAAATTGTTCTGCTAAATTTTGAAGCTCTACGTCAAATATGTGGACTGTATCGTAATTTAAATAAACAGACATACAGACGGAGTCTATGACGAACATTTAGGGATGTTACAAACGGAATGAAAAAGTTAATATACCCTCCTTTCCAAGGTGGGGGATATAATAAGCATTAAAGACTAAAATTACGGGCCGGCAACGCGGACCGGGCCAGCTAGTGCTATATAAACGAAAATTGGATATGAATTTCAATTAAACGTTTAATTTTCAAAACTTTGTTATACATTTCAAATGTTCAAGCTAGCAAAGTTGGTCACTCCAAGATGAAATTGGTTTCGTCCCACTGTGGGTATATGTTCAAGAATACAACATTGTGATATCCATCCTTGTGTGTCCATTTTTGGAAAGATTTTCAGGATGGCTCTTTTGACTCTATTGATCGAATGGAACTGTTTTACATTTTATATGGGTATTTTGTAATATATACCACCTGACTACAGAGACCGACGTTTTCCCATACAATTCTTTGTAATTTGATATTTTTAATTCGTAGTGATGGTATCCCTTTGATTGAAAATAATCTATATTGGTTCACATTTTCCTATATTGGTCCCTTAAATAATTTGGGATTTCAATTTTCTACAAAAGCAACATGTACAGTGTGAGATAAAAGTCAAACGCCACAATTGTTACATTTTTTTTTTCAAATTTTATTGAATGAAAGCAAAAAATGTCGGAAATAGCATCAACATTTTAGAATAAGTTTAGATTTATTCGAATTGGTCACCTTTGGCACGAATTATGGCCATCAAACGACCAATGCAACTGTCACACGCTGCCCGAATGTTGCTCTGCGGTATTTAGACACATTCCCGGCGAAGCGCTTGCTTGAGGTGATCGACACTTTGGTATTTTTTAGTGCCAACCTTGCTTTCCAAAATACTCCATACACAATAATCCAACGGATTGGTATCCGGATATTTTGGTGGCCATTGTGCACTGGAAATGAAGCGAGGAACCTAATTTTGTAACAATTCTTGGGTGGCGCGTGCTAAGCAAAAGCAACATATACAGTGTGAGATAAAATACTGCAACAAAGTCAAACGCCATAATTGTTACATTTTTTGTTTTAAATTTTATGGAATGAAAGCCAAAAAATGTCGGAAATAGCATCAAATTTTAGAATAAGTTTAGATTTGTTCAAATTGGTCACCTTTGGCACGAATTATGGCCTTCAAACGGCCAATGAAACCGTCACACGCTGCCCGAATGTTGCTCTGCGGTATTTTGACACATTCGACACTTTGGTATTTTTTTAGTGCCAACCTTGCTTTCCAAAATACTCCAGACATAATAGTTTAACGGATTGGTATCCGGATATTTTGGTGGCCATTGTGCGCTGGAAATGAAGTGAGGAACCTAATTTTGTAACCATTCTTGGGTGGCGCGTGCTGAGTGCGATGATGCTATGTCTTGTTAGAATTTCCAAGGCCTGCGGCCAAAATGTTTGCGTGTCCAATGCTTTAATATCCCTCCAGAATATTTTTCTTCAACCAATTTCGGGTTAATTGTGCATCAAATGACCAAGATAAGTCCTAATAACCTGAATTTTGGTACATCTTACCAAATTCAGTCAGATATAGCTATGTAACATCCGATTTGGGGTTTAAAGTCACTCACATTTCAGTTTTATTGTGCAAATAATGGCTAATATAAACCAAAATGGAGTGCATTTCGGGACGTACGTTTCCATTTTAATATAATCCTTCTCGAAATGAGATCATGCGTCCTATAGCAATGTTGCAAAGATTAAAAAAAAATCTCTGTAAAATTTAGTGAAAATCGATTCAGAATTGCATATGCATATTAGTTCCCTCTAAAACAAAACTATAACTGCTCTAAAGCCAAATGCTGATAGGCTTTATGATATACTTCAAAAAAATTCTTTCGTTACAGGAGCTCTACTAAATATGCATAGCGGTGTAGGGTATCAACTACTCGGCCTTGTCGTGGGCACTTGCTACATTATCTATTATTTCCGTTTACAATATATATGTTAAACACCTCTTATGAAATAACAAGTAAGCAAAGGCTATAGTCGTGCGGGGCCGACTATGTTATACCCTACAACACTACAATATGTTAGAAGCCCTCTTATGTCCAAATCCATATTGGAAGATTTCGCTTTTGAAATTAGGATTTTGACTAGGGACATTTGCCCAATATATCTGCATTCCATCGGGCTGTTAGTTGTTGTAGTCCATTTTACAGCTAAATATAATCCAATTGTCAAATGCAAGAATTTTTCCCTGTCCTTTACTCTCTTCACAGGCGTGTCGATTGGCTTCAATTGTGTGATCGGAAAAACATTTCTGTTTTTGGTAAATTTGAACCCCTAAATATTTTGCAATCATCTCCAAAAGCAAGAAGCCCCTCCGTATCTCCAAATTTAAACTCATCTATATGCTTTGTTTGTCTACGATATTTGGCTTAATTCGTCAAAGAAATCAGCATAAAAAAGCCAGAAGTTCGTCTTTTGTTTATTTCGGATATCGCCTGTAAGTAATGCTGGTATTTTTTCACACTTAATTAGTGGTCCATTGTACCCGCTGTCCTAAACTCTAAATTTATGCGAGATTTCGTGTCCTTTGGTTTCTATTTGTGACCTTTATAACGGCTGCAAAATCAGGAAAATTTTTAGTTATTGGTAAATTTCAACCCCTAAATATATTGCGGACATTTTTGAAAACAATAGGCCTAGCCCTTCTGAGCCCAACACTACTCTTGTAAAAATTATCGTGAGGGTCGGACGATATTTGCAATACTTATATAATATCCCCAACCTGTGTTGTAAGGTGAAAAAATATTACAAAATATACACTTCAATATTATAAGTCAAATTGAAAAATCGCATGCAATAAAATATGAAAAATAAAAAAATGTCACAAAATTCTACAAAATCTCAATTAACATCATATTGGATATTTTCGGCGATTTTTTTTTTAGATTTATACTTTTATGGACAGGAGGGCATTCTAAATTGACAAAATTTGTCAAAATCGGGTCCAGCCTTTTTTGAGATATAAGCATTCTAGCAAACATCCCCTTCCTTTGTATATACATATTGTATATATTTCGCTATATATATCCGATATATTTACTATCGGCATCTACGTAACGGTCCGCATTGACCTGTTCGTCTATTTGTGATTTCGCCGGGATTAAAAACATTCGCGGTTTAATGGAAAATTTGACTTTTATTTAACACAAATGTTGTGGTCTATTACACCCACTAAATATTAACCGATGACCATCAAAATTGGAAGGCTTCTGCTCAGCCCTAAGCTCTAGTCCCATGCTAATTTTCGTGTCGATTGGTCTATAATTGTGATCTGTAGAGCAACTGCAAAATCAGGATTTTTTTTCAGTTTTTGGTCCATTTCAACCCCTAAATATTATACAATCAACTCCAAAAGAAATAGGGTTCTATTCTTACCCTATCCCCACCATTCTAAATTTCGTGAAGATCGGACCATAATTGCGACCTGTGGAGTGATTACAAATTAACATGGACAGACGGACGGGCGGACATACAAAGCTAGATCGACTCAGCTCGGCGAGCTAGGAAGATCCATATATACTTTCCTATGTGGGAAACCAATATTTCGTGGTGTTACATAATTTTTGGCCCAATCAAACTTATAATACCCCAAGACATAGTGTTGTAGGGTATAAAAATTGCTGGTCTCAAAATAAGAATTTAGCTTAGACTTAGTTAACACATGTTAAGTTATAATGGTCTGAAGTTCTGCCGTTCCTTATTAGTATCAGTGTCCAATTTTATCTCTCTTATACAACTCTTCAAAACTAGAACATAAAATTTAGTTAATTTTCCATTTGTATAAACACTAATTTTATATAAATATTTATTTAGCAAAAATTAAATATATATAAAACAAGCAAAACAGTTTTATTTTTTTTGGCTCTTCATTAGAGTACAGCAACACCATTGCAAATTTGCATAGGATCATAATAAAGTATTATACTCAAAAATAGATTTTTAGATTTTTGTTCTTAAATTGGATGATATGCAAAGTGATCGGCCAACTTTGAACACGATCATAAAAATAATCACACGATTCTTAAAGTTGTTCCATTTTATTTTTATTTCCAACTAGGCAGGCCCCGACGAAGTTTATGATTTTGTTTTGCTATCAAGATTTTTTTCTTTCTTTTTTTGAATCGTTAAAGAATCCACTTCAAATGCACGTTTATTTAAATTAGACATGAGCACAAAATGAACGTCATTTCAGGATTATAAGTTTCCAACATTTTTTTGTGTTTCACTTAATACCTGAGAGGTATTTTTTTGGATGGGGTTTGTTCATTCGTTTCTTAAAACAATTATTTTGAAATACAGCAAATACTGTATGCTCTTCACTTTTTGAGAGTACCACACATGCACATAAAACTGTTTCTGTTTATCTTACTTCTAGCTTGCCTCCAACGGAAGCGCACAACAAACACTCAAGAATATAAAATGATTTAAAGAACCGATTTATTTTACCGTACCTAAACAACAAGCACCGCAAATCGTTCCGCCGTTTTCAGCACTGAAACCTTATTTGAGATACGGGAATAGCAGAACTGTTCAATTCAAACCTCTGATGTGGTTGGCTGGTTGGAACGACCGGTAGACTGTACGACCGGTTGGTTGGCTGGCTTTTTTGTTGGTCGTATGGTTTGATTGTTGTTATGTTGTTTGCTGCCATCTCACCTTTTTTCTTGTGTGTATTCACGTTACTCCAACCGGTATTTGTTGCTGCTTGATGAGGGGTGGGGATGTGGTTGTTGTACAATGTTCGATGTCTAACAACAACTTGTTCCTTGGTTAGCTTTTTGGAGGCTCGCTTGTGTTTCATTTATGTTGTTCTTGTTGTTTTTTTCGTTGTTTCCAACTGGTTTTGTATGTGACGTGACAACGTTCTTTTTCGTTCTCTTCGTCAAGGCATTCAGCGTCTCCAAACTTGTACACCAAGTTGATGGTGTCTAACGTTTTCTTTTCTTTTATTTTATTTTTGGTTATAACTTGATTTGTCAGAACTGTTATTGACCCCAACCGATGGCCATGTACTGTAGCCAACATCATGTCTGTGATGTGAATGTTGCAAGCACATTTTATCGACGCATACATGGATTTCTTGGTTGTTTCAACCCTTAAAAAAAATTGGCACACAAAAAAAGGCGCGAAAAGCTCTGCTGGAAATGTGTAAATCAGAAATAATAAATCACGCGGCCAGGGTAGAGACGACAAAATAGTAAATTTGGTCATGGGAAAGGATTCACACTTGCAGAAAAATAGTACGGTTGGATACTGGTTGTAGGTATAGGTTGGAATTTGAAATGTAGGTTACGGTTTGAAATTCATGGTCGAAGATAAACGGCATATGTGTCAAACTATATTTAATATGTACTGTACTTGGTTTCACATTGGGCGCCAAAAAAGCAAAGTATTAAATATTAACAAACAAATACTGACTATCGCTTTGGTAAATCTTCAATATTTTCCTGAACATATGATGAGACGGCTGGGACGAACTTAAAAAAAAAAAAATTAAAACAATAAATAAATAAATAGAAACCCTTAAAAATTCTCTTAAAATCTTAATATACCGAATATAGGGCGTGACCGTTATTTTGGAGTCTATACAAAGTTGTGGACCTGCATAGGCATTTTCTGTCACAGACTGCAGTAGCGTTACGAACTGCAAATACGAAATTGGAAATAATCCGCTGAATAATGTAGCTAAATCACAAAATACCGAATTTAGGGAGGCTGGGCAGCATTTGAAACAATTCCGGTGAATAACATAGCTGAAATCAACAAAATACCGAATATAGGTAGGTATAGGGCTATACGAAAACGTGGACCTATTAGAACAGTTCTATGCAAGGAAGTTTCTTATACATGCTGGGAATACAAACTGAAATATTAAATATCATTGTTTTGGAGTGCATATTGTGATATGAGGGTCTTTAACACCGAATCGGATGAAACATATATTTGAGAATCAATTTTCACACAAATTTGAAGTATTCATTCTCAGCTGAATTCGGTCGGATGTGCCGAAACACGGCTAAACCTTCTACGAACAATTTTAGAAGACGTCATATACACCTCTGACTTTACATCGATGCTGATTTTGTTGACGAAATAGACTGATATCGAATACATAGGAAAATCACATAGAGGGAATTAAATTTTTTATACCCCTCCACCATACTTTGTCATTCGTTTGTAACTCCTCTGAAAGTACTCATGTCAGACCAACAAAGTATACATATTCTTGATCACGTAAAATTCTTAGTCGATTTAGCTGTTTGTAATCACGCTATGCAGTATGCAGGTTAGTTCGTAAATGGGCCATGTAGGTCCACGTTTTCATACAGCCCCCATATACGGTACCTCCCGATATTCGGTATTTTGAAGATTTTAGCGATATTATCACCAGAATTGTTCCAAATTTGGATACTACAGCCTAAGACAGAAATTTATCTGTGCAGGTCCACGTCTTCGTATAGCCCCCATATAACGGTACCTCCCTATATTCGGTATTTTGATGATTTTAGCGACAAATTTGGTACTTGAAGTTCGTCATGGGACTAGAGTCTTGTGACAGAAAATAGTCTATGCGGTCCACGTCTTCGAATAGGCCCCACATATCAGTACCTCCCTATATCAGTATTTTGACGAGGTTTAGGTGCAAAACCACCGAAATGGTTGAGATGTCGTATTTGAAAGTTCGTAAGGATGCTACAGCTGTGACAAAAAATTATCTAATGCTGGTCCAGGTCTTCGCACAGCTCCGATATAACGGTACCTCCCTATATACGATATTTGATAATTTTAGCTACATATTTCACCGTTTATTCAAGATTCGAATTTGAATATGGTAATGGCTTATGAAAAACAATGCCTATTTAGGTCCCGTTGTATAGACCCAAATATAACGGACTATATTCGGTATTTTTAAATAAATTTTAACAGATTTTTTTTTTCAAATGGTTCAAAGTTTGGCCCGCCGAACTTACCTGCTTTTAACTTGTAAATATTGTTTTTTTTTTTCATTAACCTTAACACAACTAGAGCATAATATGTCCAACATTGGACATTCTATATTAGGTATAGGGATGTTTCTAGAGAATCTTCTTTCTAGTCAAAAGGGTTTCAGATCTGCAGAAACTTTCGTAAGTTGTAATGTTGTAGGGTATCAAATGGGTCGGACCCACCCGACAATAGCCTTCGCTCTACTTTTTTCATAATTTGCTCACAACCAATTAATTTTGGAAAAAATATAATTTTATCTCTCTCTCTCTCTCTCCATGATGTAGATACATAATGATTCAACAATACATATTAAAAAAAAAAAAAAAACATAAACAATATAAATTAGCGCAATCAAACAAGTTTGTGTACTTTCACAACAATGTTTAATTTACTATTTCTTGTTATTCGATAATGATAGCGTTTCATCATCAATTTGATTTGGTAGTTCAACAAACTTGTGGCAGAGAGTCGTTTTCTATCGTTCTATTAAAAAATTTCTTTTTTTTTCGAATTTTAGCTAATTTTTTCATTATGGTAGGTGTTGTTTAGACGTTTTTCAAATGTGGTCCATGATATTGAACAAAGATAAGTTCAAAAATTCCATTTCGTAATGAAAAATGTTTATTTTTGTTTCAAACTGTGTGTATATATTTGTACGTATGTTGCCTTCGATCTCTACATACAGGTGAGTAAAGTAAACAAAACATTTACAAGAATATAGAAAAGATAAAATGAAATTTATTGACTTTGCTGCAACATTCCCCATGATAGTGAATAATGATTTAAATTAGTGGTTGCTAAAAAAACCGCCCTAAAGAAAGTTTTTTAAAGTATTTTGTTCTTTGTTGGGCTATTCTTCTGCTGTTCTTATTTAGTGAGTAGAACATAGAAGTG